>NW_027269367.1:160913-366838 GCF_023055355.1 Agelaius tricolor | reverse complement strand
CCATTTTTTTCTGGGTTTTTTCCCCATTTTCCCCCATTTTTTCTGGGTTTTTTCCCCCATCTTTTCCCCATTTTTTCTGGGGTTTTTTCCCCATTTTCTCCCATTTTTTCTGGGGTTTTTTCCCCATTTTTTCCCCATTTTTTCTGGGGTTTTTTCCCCTATTTTTCTGGTTTTTTTCCCCCATCTTTTCCCATTTTTTCTGGGTTTTTCCCCAATTTTTCTGGTTTTTTTCCCAATTTTCCCCCAATTTTCCCCCATTTTTTCTGGGTTTTTTCCCCCATTTTTCCCCATTTTTCCCGGTTTTTTCCCCATTTTTCCCCCATTTTTTCCCCCCCATCTCACCTGCTCAGACCCTCCCGTGCTCAGTGTTCTGGGGAGGCTCTGGGGCACCCTCCCGCCCTTTTTTTCTGGGGTTTTTCCTCCATTTTCCCCCATTTTTTCTGGGTTTTTTTCCCCATTTTTTCTGGGTTTTTTTCCCCCATTTTTCTGGGGTTTTTTCCCCATTTTTTCCCCATTTATTCCCCATTTTTTGTGGGTTTTTTTCCCCATTTTTTCTGGGTTTTTACCCCATTTTTCCCCATTTTTTCTGGGTTTTTTTCCCCATTTTTTCTGGGTTTTTTTCCCCATTTTTTCTGCATATTTTTTCCTTTTTTTCCCCCATTTTTTTCCCATTTATTCCCATTTTCCCCCCATTTTTTGTGGGTTTCTTTCCCCATTTATTCCCCATTTTTTCCCCATTTTCCCCCATTTTTTCTGGGTTTTTTTCCCCATTTTTTCTGGGGTTTTTTCCCACTTTTTTCTGCTTATATTCTCCATTTTTTCTGGATTTTTTCTGGGGTTTCCCCCCCATTTTTTCTGGTTTTTTTCCCCATTTTTTCTGCTTATTTCCCCATTTTTTCTGGGTTTTTTTCCCCATTTATTCCCATTTTCCCCCCATATTTTCTCCATTTCCCCCCCATTTTCTCTGGTTTTTTTCCCCCATTTTCCCCCATTTTTCCCCCATTTTTCCCTCATTTTTCCCGGGGTTTTTTCCCAATTTTTCCCACATTTTTTCTGGGTTTTTTCCCCATTTTTCCCCACAATTTTCCCCCATTTTCCCCCATTTTTTCCTGGGTTTTTTACCCCATTTATCCCCCATTTTTTCTGGGTTTTTACCCCATTTTTCCCCATTTATTCCCCATTTTTTCTGGGTTTCATCCCCATTTTTTGTGGGTTTTTTTTCCAATTTTCCCCCATTTATTCCCCCCCGTCTCACCTGCTCAGACCCTGCCGTGCTCGGCGTTCTGGGGGAGGCTCCGGGGCACCTTCCGCCCTTTTTTTCTGGGGTTTTCCCCCATTTTTTTCTGGGTTTTTTTCCCCATTTTTTCTGCATATTTTTTCCTTTTTTTCCCCCATTTTTTTCCCATTTATTCCCCATTTTCCCCCATTTTTTGTGGGTTTCTTTCCCCATTTATTCCCCATTTTTTCCCCATTTTTCCCCATTTTTTCTGGGTTTTTTTCCCCATTTTCCCCCCATTTTTCCCCCATATTTTCTCCATTTTTCCCAGGTTTTTCCCCATTTTTTCTGGGTTTTTTCCCCCCCGTCTCACCTGCTCAGACCCTGCCGTGCTCGGCGTTCTGGGGCAGGCTCTGGGGCACCCTCCCGCCCTTTTTTCTGGGTTTCTCCCCCATTTTTTCTGCTTATTTTCCCAATTTTTCTGGGTTTTTTCCCCATTTTCCCCCCATTTTTCCCCCATTTTTCCCTCATTTTTCCCAGGGTTTTTTCCCAATTTTTCCCCCATTTTTCTGGGTTTTTTTCCCAATTTATTCCCCATTTTTCCCCATATTTTCTCCATTTCCCCCCCATTTTCTCTGTTTTTTTTCCCCATTTTCCCCCCATTTTTCCCTCATTTTTTCTGGGTTTTTTTCCCCATTTTTTCTGCTTATTTCCCCATTTTTTCTGGGTTTTTTTCCCAATTTATTCCCCATTTTTCCCCATATTTTCTCCATTTCCCCCCCATTTTCTCTGGTTTTTTTCCCCCATTTTCCCCCCATTTTTCCCCATTTTTTCTGGGTTTTTTTCCCCATTTTTTCTGCTTATTTCCCCCATTTTTTCTGGGTTTTTTTCCCCATTTATTCCCCATTTTTCCCCCATATTTTCTCCATTTCCCCCCCATTTTCTCTGGTTTTTTTCCCCATTTTTCCCTCATTTTTCCCGGGGTTTTTACCCAATTTTTCCCCCATTTTTTCTGGGTTTTTTCCCCCACATTTCACCTGCGTAGACCCTGCCGTGCTCGGCGTTCTGGGGCAGGCTCCGGGGCACCCTCCCGCCCAGGTGTCCATTTACCCCCATTTTCCCCATTTTCCCCCCAATTTTTGTGGGTTTTTCCCCCATTTTTCCCGGGTTTTTTCCCCCATTTTCCCCCCATTTTTTCTGGGTTTTTTTCCCAATTTTCCCCCATTTTTTCTGGGTTTTTTCCCCATTTATTCCCCATTTTTTCCCCATTTTTTCTGCTCATTTTCCCCATTTTCCCCCATTTTTTCTGGGTTTTTTCCCCAATTTTCCCCCATTTTTCCCGAGGTTTTTTCCCCATTTTTTCTGGGTTTTTTCCCCCCCATCTCACCTGCGTAGACCCTGCCGTGCTCGGCGTTCTGGGGCAGGCTCCGGGGCACCCTCCCACCCAGGCCCCGGCCCCGGCGGTAGAAGAGCTCGAGCAGGGGGTGGCGCTCCCCGAAAATCCCCGTGGCCGCAGGGACAGCGTCACCAGGCGCCCGCCCCGGACACCTGCGGGGCACAAAGAAACCAAAAAAACCCAAAAAGATTCCCAGGAAATCCCCAAAATCCCGAAATTCACGGAAAAATCCCCGAGATTCTACCCCAAGTCCGTGAAATTCTACCAAAATCCCGAAATTCACGGAAAAATCCCGAGATTCTACCCCAAATCCATGAAATTCTACCCAAAATCCCGAAATTCACGGAAAAATCCCCACGATTCTACCCCAAATCCGTGAAATTCTACACAAAAAATCTCCCAAAATTCTACCCAAAAAGCCCCTCGATTCTACCCAAAATCCATGAAATTCTACATAAAATCCCCAAAGTTCTACCGCAAAAAATCCCCAAAATTCTACCCAAAAAATCCACAAAGTTCTACCCAAAAAATCCCAAAATTCTACCCCAAAATCCCCACAATTTTACCCCAAAAAATCCCAAAGTTCTACCCCAAAATCCACAAAATTCTACCCCAAAATTCTACCCAAAATCCCCCACAGTTTCTACCCCAAAAAATCTCCACAATTCTACCCAAAATCCCCAAGTTCTACCCAAAAAGCCCAAAATTCTACCCAAAAATCCCCACAATTCTACCCAAAAAGCACCAAAATTCTACCCAAAAATCCCCAAAGTTCTACCCCAAAAAATCCATGAATTTCTACCCCAAAATCCACAAAGTTCTACCCAAAATTCTACCCAAAATCCCCCAAAGTTCTACCCAAAAATCCCCACAACTCTACCCCAAAAAATCCCCAAAATTCTACCCAAAATCACAAAATTCTACCCTAAAATCCCAAAGTTTTACACAAAAATCCCCAAAATTCTACCCCAAAAAATCCCCAAAGTTGTCCCCCAAAATCTACGAAATTCTACCCCAAAATCCCCAACGTTCTACCCCAAAATCCCCAAAGTTCTACCCAAAAATCACTAAAAGTTCTACCCCAAATCCCCGAAGTTCTACCCCAAAATTCTACCCAAAATCCCCACAATTCTACCCCAAAATCCCCACAATTCTACCCCCAAATCCCCACAATTCTACCAAAAATCCCCAAAATTCTACCCAAAAATCCCACCAAAATCCCCACAATTCTACCCAAAAATCCCCACAATTCTACCCCAAAATCCACAAAATTCCCAGAAAAATCCCCAAAGTTTTACACAAAAATCCCCAAAATTCTACCCCAAAATCCATGAAATTCTACCCAAAAATCCCCCAAAATTCTACCCAAAATCCCCAAAGTTCCACCCAAAATCCACGAAATTCTACCCAAAAAATCCCCAAAGTTCTACCCCAAAAAATCTCCACAATTCTACCCAAAAAGCCCCAAAATTCTACCCTAAAATCCCCCAAAGTTTTACACAAAAATCCCCACAATTCTACCCAAAAATCTACCAAAATTCTACCCAAAATCCCACCAAAAATCCCCCAAGTTCTACCCAAAAATCCACAAAATTCTACCCTAAAATCCCCAAAGTTCTACCCAAAAATCCCCAAAATTCTACCCCAAAATCCCCAGAGTTCCACCCAAAATCCATGAAATTCTACCCAAAAAATCCCCAAAGTTCTACCCCAAAAAATCTCCACAATTCTACCCCAAATCCCCAAGTTCTACCCAAAAAGCCCCAAAATTCTACCCAAAAATCCCCACAATTCTACCAAAAAGCACCAAAATTCTACCAAAAATCCCCAATGTTCTACCCCAAAAATCCATGAAATTCTACCCCAAGTTCTACCCAAAATCCCCACAATTCTACCCTAAAATCCCAAAGTTCTACCCTAAAATCCCACAATTCTACCCAAAAAATCCCCAAAATCCCCAAAGTTCTACCCCAAAATTCTACCCAAAAATCCCCACAATTCTACCCAAAAAGCCCCAAAATTCTACCAAAAAAATCCCCAAAATTCTACCCCAAAAATCCCCGAAGTTCCACCAAAATCCCCAATTCTGGTTCCCAAACCTAAAACCCCAATTTTTGACCCAAAACCCCGATCCCAAATCCCAATTCCAATTTTTGAGACCCCCAAATCCCAAAATTTGGACCCCAAAATCCCGAATTTTTGACCCAAAATCCCGAATTTTTGACCCAAAATTTGGGTTTTTCCTCACGGGTTTCCTGTTGGCCTCCAGCAGCAGCCGCTGCATCCCAAACCCCAAACCCCAAAATGCCAAACTTTTGACCCAAAATCCCAAATTTTTGACCCAAAATCCCGAATTTTTGACTCAAATCCCAAATTTTTGACCCAAAATCCCGAGTTTTTGACCAAAATCCCGAGTTTTTGCCCCAAAATTTGGGTTTTCCTCACGGGTTTGCCGTTGGCCTCCAGCAGCAGCCGCTGCATCCCAAACCCAAATTCCAAACCCCAAACCCCAAAATCCCAAACCCCAAAATCCCGAATTTTTGACCAAAACCCCAAATTTTTGACCAAAATCCCGAATTTTTGCCCAAAATCCCGAATTTTTGCCCCAAAATTTGGGTTTTCCTCACGGGTTTCCCGTTGGCCTCCAGCAGCAGCCGCTGCATCCCAAACCCCAAACCCCAAAATGCCAAACTTTTGACCCAAAATCCCAAATTTTTGACCCAAAATCCCGAATTTTTGACCCAAAATCCCGAATTTTTGACCAAAATCCCGCGTTTTTGCCCCAAAATTTGGTTTTTCCTCACGGGTTTGCCGTTGGCCTCCAGCAGCAGCCGCTGCATCCCAAACCCCAAATTCCAAACCCCAAAACCCAAAATCCCAAATCTCAAAATTTGGACCCCAAAATCCCAAATTTTTGACCCAAAATCCTGAATTTTTGACCCAAAATTTGGTTTTTCCTCACGGGTTTGGGGTGGATCCGCTGGATCCCAAACCCCAAAATCCTGAATTTTTGACCCAAAATCCCAAATTTTTGACCCAAAATCCCAAAATTTGGACCCCAAAATCCCAAATTTTTGCCCAAAATCCCGAGTTTAGACCCAAAATTTGGGTTTTTCCTCACGGGTTTGCCGTTGGCCTCCAGCAGCAGCTGCTAGATCCCAAACCCCAAATTCCAAACCCCAAACCCCAAAATCCCAAATCTCAAAATTTGGACCCCAAAATCCCAAATTTTTGACCCAAAATCCTGAATTTTTGACCTAAATTTTGGTTTTTCCTCACGGGTTTGGGGTGGATCCGCTGGATCCCAAACCCCAAAATCCTGAATTTTTGACCCAAAATCCCGAATTTTTGACCAAAATCCCAAATTTTTGACCAAAATCCCGAATTTTTGCCCAAAATCCCGAGTTTTTGCCCCAAAATTTGGTTTTTCCTCACGGGTTTGCCGTTGGCCTCCAGCAGCAGCTGCTGGATCCCAAACCCCAAATTCCAAACCCCAAACCCCAAAATCCCAAACCCCAAAATCCCGAATTTTTGACTCAAAATCCCGAATTTTTGCCCAAAATCCCGAATTTTTGCCCCAAAATTTGGGTTTTCCTCACGGGTTTGCCGTTGGCCTCCAGCAGCAGCCGCTCGGCCTGGGCCTTGCTCAGCGGGTACGGCTCCGAGTGCCGCGTGGGGTACGGAGAATCCTCGTCCCCCCTGCGCCCCAAAAACGCC
This sequence comes from Agelaius tricolor, assembly GCF_023055355.1. Lineage (NCBI taxonomy): Eukaryota > Metazoa > Chordata > Aves > Passeriformes > Icteridae > Agelaius > Agelaius tricolor. Next base: position 360,509 of record NW_027269367.1, on the reverse strand, counting down.
AAAATTCACCCCAAAATCCCCAAAAATAAAATAAACAAAAAAACCCCAAAAAATCCCCAAAATTTGGGCGAAATTCTGCCCTAAAAAGGGCGAAAATCGCTCCAGAAACGCCCAAAATCGCAGCCTGGGACGCCTGAAATTTGGGATTTGGGGGGGGTCCAAAAATGCCCCAAAATCACCCCAAAATTTAGGGGATCCCAAATTCCCCAAATTTCCAGAAATTCCCCAAAAATTCCGCTCAAAAAGGGCCAAAATCGCTCCAGAAAGGCCCAAAATCCAACCCTAAAATTCCAATTTTTCTGGGGATTTGGGGGCTCCAAAATCCCTCAAAATCCCCCCAAAATTTAGGGGATCCCAAATTCCCAAAATTCATAAAAAATCCCCAAAATTTTGGTGAAATTCTGTCCAAAAAGGGCAAAAAATTGCAAAATCCCCCACCCTAAAATTCCCCATTTTGGGGGTTCCAAAATCCCCCAAAATCACCCCAAAAATTGGGAAATCCCAAAATTGCCAAAAATCCCTCAAAATTCTGATAAAAAAATCCCCAAAATCCCAAAAATTCATCAAAATGCTCCAAAATTCCCCAAAATTTAAAAAAAAAAAATCCCCAAAATTCCCCAAAAATAATTTTAAAAACCCCCAAAAATTAAAAAAAATCCCCCAAATTTCCCCCCAAAAAATCCCTAAAAAATTCCCCCAAAATTTCCCCATTTTTTCCCATTTTTGGAGCCTTTTTTTCCCATTTTTGGAGCCTTTTTTCCCCCATTTTTGGGGCGTTTTTTTCCCATTTTTGGAGCGGTTTTTTTCCCATTTTTGGGGCATTTTTTCCCATTTTTGGAGCATTTTTTTCCCAGTTTTGGGCCGTTTTCCCCATTTTTGGGGTGTTTTTTTCCCATTTTTAGGCCATTTTCCCCATTTTTAGGGCAGTTTTTGGGTTTTCAGGGATGCTGAGTCCATTTTTGGGGCTTTTTCCCCATTTTGGGGCAGTTTTCCCCATTTTTTGGAGCCTTTTTTCCCCATTTTTGGGGTGGTTTTTCCCATTTTTGGGGCATTTTTCCCCATTTTTGGGGCTTTTTTTTTGGGTTTTCAGGGGTGCTGAGTCCATTTTTTGGGGCATTTTTTCCCATTTTTGGGGCATTTTTCCCCATTTTTGGGGTGGTTTTTCCCATTTTTGGGCATTTTTCCCCATTTTTGGGGCAGTTTTTCCCATTTTTGGGCCATTTTTCCCCATTTTTGGAGCATTTTTTCCCATTTTTGGAGCGCTTTTTTCCCATTTTTGGAGCGTTTTTTTTCCCATTTTTGGGGCATTTTTTTCCCATTTATGGAGCATTTTTCCCCATTTTTGGAGCCTTTTTTCCCATTTTTGGGGTATTTTTTTTGGGTTTCAGGGGTGCTGAGTCCATTTTTGGGGTGGTTTTTTCCCATTTTTGGGGCGTTTTTTGGGTTTTCAGGGGTGCTGAGTCCATTTCTGGGGTGGTTTTTTCCCATTTTTGGGCTGTTTTTCCCCGTTTTTGGGCCGTTTCTCGGGGTTTTGGGGGCGTACCTGACGAAGGGGTCCCCGCGGGTGTTGGGCCCCACAACCTCCATGCTGCTGGTGAAGATCAGCACCGGCACCCCCCGCGGCCTGGCAGGCCCGGATCACGTTCTTGGTGCCTGAAACGCACCAAAAGCACCCCAAAATTACCCCAAAAATAGCCCCAAAATATCCCCAAAATAGCCCAAAATATCCTGAAATTACCCCCAAAATTACCCAAAAATAGCCCCAAAATAGCCCCAAAATATCCTGAAATTATCCCAAAATTATCTCCAAAATATCCCAAAAATACCCTGAAATTATCCCTAAAAATATCCTGGAATTATCCCCAAAATATCCTGGAATGATCCCAAAAAATATCCTGGATTTATCCCAAAAATATCCTGGATTTATCCCAAAAATATCGTGAAATTATCCCAAAAAAATCCTGAAATTATCCCCAAAAAATATCCTGAAATTATCCCCAAAATTACCCCAAAAATAGCCCCAAAATATCCCCAAAATATTCTGGAATTATCCCAAAAATCCCCCCCAAAAATCCCCCAAAAATCCCCCCCAAAAATCGCCCCAAATCCCCCCGGCCTGGCAGGCCCGGATCACGTTCTTGGTGCCTGAAACGCCCCAAAAGCACCCCAAAATTACCCCAAAAATAGCCCCAAAATAGCCCCAAAATATCCCCAAAATATCCTGAAATTATACCCAAAATATCCCCGGAATTATCCCCAAAATATGCTGGAATTATCCCCAAAATATCCTGATATTATCCCCAAAAAATATCCTGAAATTATCCCAAAATTACCCCAAAATTAACCCAAAAATAGCCCCAAAATATCCTGAAATTATCCCAAAAATATCCCCGGAATTATCCCAAAAATCGCCCCAAAAATCGCCCCAAATCCCCCCGGCCTGGCAGGCCCGGATCACATTCTTGGTGCCTGAAACGCACCAAAATCACCCCAAAATTAGCCCAAAAATAGCCCAAAATAGCCCCAAAATAGCCCCAAAATAGCCTGAAATTATCCCCAGAATATCCTGAAATTATCCCCAAAATATCCCGAAATTATCCCCAAAATATCCCCAGAATTAACCCCAAAATATCCCAAAATTATCCAAAATATCCCCAGAATTAACCCCAAAATATCCTGGAATTATCCAAAAATATCCCGAAATTATCCCCCAAAAATATCCAGAAATTATCCCCAAAATATCCTGAAATTATTCCCAAAAATATCCCCAGAATTAACCCCAAAATATCCTGGAATTATCCAAAAATCCCCCCCAAAATCGCCCCAAAATATCCCCAAAAATAGCCCCAAAATATCCTGAAATTATCCCAAAAATATCCTGGAATGATCCCAAAAAATATCCTGAAATTATCCCCAAAATATCCCGGAATTGTCCCCAAAATATCCCCGGAATTATCCCAAAAAATATCCTGAAATTATCCCAAAATTACCCCAAAAATATCCCCAAAATATCCTGAAATTATGCCCAAAAAATATCCTGAAATTACCCCAAAATTACCCCAAAAGTAGCCCCAAAATAGCCCCAAAATATCCCCAAAAATAGCCCAAAAATATCCCTGGAATTATCCCCAAAATATCCTGGAATTATCCCCAAAATATCCTGAAATTATCCCCAAAATATGCTGAAATTATCCCCAAAATATCCTGATATTATCCCCAAAAAATATCCTGAAATTATCCCAAAATTACCCCAAAATTAACCCAAAAATAGCCCCAAAATATCCTGAAATTATCCCAAAAATATCCCCGGAATTATCCAAAAATCGCCCCAAAAATCGCCCCAAATCCCCCCGGCCTGGCAGGCCCGGATCACGTTCTTGGTGCCTGAAACGCACCAAAATCACCCCAAAATTACCCCAAAATTACCCCAAAAATAGCCCCAAAATAGCCCCAAAATATCCTGAAATTATGCCCAAAAAATATCCTGAAATTACCCAAAATTACCCCAAAAGTAGCCCCAAAATAGCCCCAAAATATCCCCAAAAATAGCCCAAAAATAGCCCCAAAATATCCCTGGAATTATCCCAAAAATATCCTGAAATTACCCCAAAATTACCCCAAAAATAGCCCCAAAATATCCTGAAATTATTTCCAAAATATCCCCGGAATTATCCCCAAAATATCCTGAAATTATCCCCAAAATATGCTGAAATTATCCCCAAAATATCCTGATATTATCCCCAAAAAATATCCTGAAATTATCCCAAAATTACCCCAAAATTAACCCAAAAATAGCCCCAAAATATCCTGAAATTATCCCAAAAATATCCCCGGAATTATCCCAAAAATCGCCCCAAAAATCGCCCCAAATCCCCCCGGCCTGGCAGGCCCGGATCACGTTCTTGGTGCCTGAAACGCACCAAAATCACCCCAAAATTAGCCCAAAAATAGCCCCAAAATAGCCCCAAAATAGCCCCAAAATAGCCTGAAATTATCCCCAGAATATCCTGAAATTATCCCAAAAATATCGTGAAATTATCCCCCAAAAATATCCTGAAATTACCCCAAAATTACCCCAAAAATCCCCCCAAAATATCCTGAAATTATTTCCAAAATATCCCCGGAATTATCCCCAAAAATATCCTGGATTTATCCCAAAAATATCCTGGAATTATCCCAAAAATATCCTGAAATTACCCCAAAATTACCCCAAAAGTAGCCCCAAGATAGCCCCAAAAATAGCCCAAAAATATCCTGAAAATATCCCCAAAATCACCCCAAAATTAGCCTGAAAATATCCCAAAAATAGCCCCAAAATATCCCCAAAATATCCTGAAATCATCCCCAAAATTAGCCCAAAAATAGCCCCAAAATAGCCCCAAAATATCCTGAAATTATCCCCAAAATTACCCCAAAAATAGCCCCAAATATCCTGAAATTATCCCCAAAATTACCCCAAAAATAGCCCCAAAATAGCCCCCAAATATCCTGAAATTATCCCCAAAATTACCCCAAAAATATCCCCAAAATATCCTGAAATTATCCCAAAAATATTTTGAAATTATCCCCAAAATACCCTGGAATGATCCCAAAAAATATCCTGAAATTATCCCCAAAAATATCCCAAAATATCCCCAGAATTAACCCCAAAATATCCTGGAATTACCCCAAAAAAATCCCGAAATTATCTTAAAATTCCCCCAAAAATATCCCCAAAAAATCCTGAAATTACCCCAAAATTACCTTAAAATTATCCCCCGAAAAAATCCCAAAATTATCCCCAAAAAGTCCCCCCAAAAGAGCCCCAGTTTATCCCAGTTTATCCCAGTTTGTCCCAGTTTGTTCCCAGTCCCTCCCAGTTCCCTCCCAGTTTATCCCAGTCCCTCCCAGTATATCCCAGTTTGTTCCAGTTTGCTCCCAGTCCATCCCAGTTTATCCCAGTATGTCCCAGTTTACCCAGTTTGTTCCCAGTATATCCCAGTTTATCCCAGTATACCCCAGTCCCTCCCAGTCCCTCCCAGTTTACCCAGTCTGTTCCCAGTATGTCCCAGTCCGTTCCCAGTCCCTCCCAGTATATCCCAGTCCCTCCCAGTTTGTTCCCAGTTTGTTCCCAGTTTATCCCAGTATGTCCCAGTTTACCCAGTTTGCTCCCAGTCCCTCCCAGTCCATCCCAGTTTACCCAGTACGTTCCCAGTTTACCCAGTATGTCCCAGTTTACCCAGTATATTCCCAGTCCCTCCCAGTATATCCCAGTATCTCCCAGTTTACCCAGTTTGTTCCCAGTCCCTCCCAGTTTATCCCAGTCCTCCCAGTCCCTCCCAGTATATCCCAGTCCATCCCAGTCCCTCCCAGTTTACCCAGTACGTTCCCAGTATGTCCCAGTCCGTTCCCAGTCCCTCCCAGTCCATCCCAGTTTACCCAGTACGTTCCCAGTTTATCCCAGTATATCCCAGTCCCTCCCAGTTTATCCAGTACCTCCCAGTTTACCCAGTATATCCCAGTTTACCCAGTTTGTTCCCAGTTTGTTCCCAGTTTGCTCCCAGTCCCTCCCAGTCCCTCCCAGTATATCCCAGTCCCTCCCAGTTTACCCAGTCTGTTCCCAGTTTACCCAGTTTGCTCCCAGTTTGTTCCCAGTATATCCCAGTATATCCCAGTTTACCCAGTCCGTTCCCAGTCCCTCCCAGTATATCCCAGTTTACCCAGTCCGTTCCCAGTTTATCCCAGTATGTCCCAGTTTACCCAGTTTGCTCCCAGTCCCTCCCAGTCCATCCCAGTTTGCTCCCAGTCCATCCCAGTTTGCTCCCAGTTTATCCCAGTCCCTCCCAGTTTATCCCAGTCCCTCCCAGTTTGTTCCCAGTCCCTCCCAGTCCCTCCCAGTCCCTCCCAGTATATCCCAGTCCATCCCAGTTTACCCAGGCCGTTCCCAGTCCATCCCAGTTCATCCCAGTTTACCCAGTATATCCCAGTATCTCCCAGTATGTCCCAGTTTGTTCCCAGTTTGTTCCCAGTTTGTTCCCAGTCCATCCCAGTTTACCCAGTACATTGACCCTGGCCACGGCCTCGGGGCTGCAGCGCCCCCAGACGTCCACGAGGGCGGCGCTGTGGAAAACGGCGTCAGCTCCGGCCAGGGCGGCCCCGAGAGCCCCAAAATCGGCGACGTCGCCCCGGAACAGCCGGACCCGGGGGCCTGGGAGCCAAAATCGGCGAAATTCAACCCAAAATTAAAAAATATCAGCCCAAAATTACCCAAAACCAGCGGAATTTAACCCAAAAATCCCCTCAAGTTTACACAAATCTGCCCCAAAATCAGTGACGTCGCCCCAGAACAGCCGGACCCGGGAGCCTGGAGGGGGTAAAATAACCCAAAATCGGTGAAATTCACCCCAAAATTAAAAAATGTCAGCCCAAAATTACCCAAAACCAGCGGAATTTAACCCAAAATCAGCCCCAAATTCACACAAATCCGCCCCCAAATTGGCGACGTCGCCCCGGAACAGCCGGACCCGAGAGCCTGGAGGGGGTAAAAAACCCAAAATCGGGGAAATTCAACCCAAAATAAACAAAATTGAACCCAAAATTTCAAAATTAAACCCAAACTTTAAAAAAAAAACCCAAAAAATTTACTCAAAACCAGTGGAATTTAACCCAAAAATCCCCTCAAGTTTACACAAATCTGCCCCAAAATCGCCCTGGGACAGATGGACCCGGGAGCCTGGGGAGCCAAAATTGACAAAATTGAACCCAAAATTTCAAAATGTCAGCCCAAAATGAACAAAATTGAACCCAAAATTAAGAAAAAAGGAACAAAAATCAGCCCAAAATTAACAAAAATCAGCCCAAAATCAGCCCCAAATTCACACAAATCTGCCCCAAAATCGGCGACATTGCCCCGGGACAGCCGGACCCGGGGGCCTGGAGGGGGTAAAAAACCCAAAATTGGTGAAATTCAACCCAAAATTAACAAAATGTCAGCCCAAAGTTACCCAAAAGCAGCGGAATTGAACCCAAAAATGGCCTCAAATTTACAGAAATCCGCCCCAAAATCGTCCTGGGACAGACGGACCCGGGGGCCTGGGGAGCCAAAATTGACAAAATTGAACCCAAAATTTCAAAATGTCAGCCCAAAATTAACAAAATTTAACCCAAAATTTCAAAAAAATCACCCCAAAATTACCCAAAACCAGCAGAATTTAACCCAAAAATCCCCTCAAGTTTACACAAATCCACCCCAAAATGGCCCCGGAACAGCCGGACCCGGGGGCCTGAGGAGCCAAAATCGGCGAAATTCAACCCAAAATTAAAAAATGTCAGCCCAAAGTTACCCAAAAGCAGCGGAATTTAACCCAAAAATGGCCTTGAATTTACACAAATCCACCCCAAAATCGCCCTGGGACAGACGGACCTGAGAGCCTGGGGGGGGCAAAATTGACAAAATTGAACCCAGAATTTAAAGATATCACCCCAAAATTAACAAAATTGAACCCAAAATTAAGAAAATTTAACCCAAAATTAAGAAAAAAGGAACAAAAATCAGCCCCAAATTAACCAAAATCAGCCCAAAATCGGCCCCAAATTCACACAAATCTGCCCCAAAATCGCCCTGGAACAGCCGGACCCGGGGCCCTGGGGGGCCAAAATTGGCAAAATTCACCCCAAAATTTAAAAATGTCAGCCCAAAATTACCCAAAACCAGCGGAATTTAACCCAAAAATGGCCTCGAATTTACACAAATCCACCCCAAAATCGGCGACGTCGCCCCGGAACAGACGGACCTGGGGGCCTGGGGAGCCAAAATTACCCAAAATTGGTGAAATTCAACCCAAAATTAAAAAATGTCACCCCAAAGTTACCCAAAAGCAGCGGAATTTAACCCAAAATCAGCCCCAAATTCACACAAATCCACCCCAAAATCGGCGACGTCGCCCCGGAACAGACGGACCCGAGAGCCTGGAGGGGGTAAAATAACCCAAAATCGGGGAAATTCAACCCAAAATAAACAAAATTGAACCCAAAATTTCAAAATTAAACCCAAAATTTAAAAAAAAAACCCAAAAAATTTACTCAAAACCAGTGGAATTTAACCCAAAAATCCCCTCAAGTTTACACAAATCTGCCCCAAAATCGCCCTGGGACAGACGGACCCGGGAGCCTGGGGAGCCAAAATTGACAAAATTGAACCCAAAATTTCAAAATGTCAGCCCAAAATGAACAAAATTGAACCCAAAATTAAGAAAATTTAACCCAAAATTAAGAAAAAAGGAACAAAAATCAGCCCAAAATGAACAAAAATCAGCCCAAAATCAGCCCCAAATTCACACAAATCTGCCCCAAAATCGCCCTGGGACAGCCGGACCTGAGAGCCTGGAGGGGTAAAAAACCCAAAATTGGTGAAATTCAACCCAAAATTAACAAAATTGAACCCAAAATTTAAAAATTACCACAAAATTGACAAAATTGAACCCAAAATTCAAAAATATCACCCTAAAATTATCAAAATTGAACCCAAAATTTACAAAACTCACCCCAAAATTTACAAAATTGAATCCAAATTTTAAAAATATCACCCCAAAATTGAACCCAAAATTTCAAAAAAATCACCCCAAAATTGACAAAATTGAACCCAAAATTTAAAAAAATCATCCCAAAATTAACAAAATGGAACCCAAAAAATCACCCCAAAATTTTAAAATATCACCAAAAAGAACAAAATTGAACCCAAAATTTAAAATAATCACCCTAAAATTAACAAAAATGAACCCAAAATTTAAAAATATCACCCCAAAATTGAGAAAATTTAACCCAAAATTTTAAAAAATCACCCCAAAATTATCAAAATTGAACCCAAAATTAACAAAATGGAACCCAAAAAATCACCCCAAAATTGAACCCAAAATTTCAAAAAATCACCCCAAAATTGACAAAATTGGACCCAAAAATTCAAAATATCACCCCAAAATTAACAAAATAGAACCCAAAAAATCACCCCAAAATTGACAAAATTGCACCCAAAATTTAAAAATATCACCCCAAAATTATCAAAATTGAACCCAAAATTTAAAAATTACCACAAAAATGACAAAATTTAACCCAAAAATTCAAAAAATCACCCCAAAATTTACAAAATTGACCCAAAATTTAAAAATATCAACCTAAAATTTACAGAATTGAACCCAAAATTCAAAAATATCACCCCAAAAAAGACAAAATTTAACCCAAAATTTAAAATAATCAACCTAAAATTTACAAAATTGAACCCAAAATTTAAAAATATCATCCCAAAATTGAACCCAAAATTTAAAAAAATCACCCCAAAATTAACAAAATTGACCCAAAATTTAAAATTATCATCCCAAAATTGACAAAATTTAACCCAAAATTTTAAAAACTCACCCCAAAATTAACAAAATGGAACCCAAAATTTAAAAATATCACCCCAAAATTATCGAAATTGCACCCAAAATTTAAAAAATCACCCCAAAATTGAACCCAAAATTTAAATTCATCACCCCAAAATCAACAAAATTGAAACCAAAATTTAAAATAATCACCCCAAAATTAACAAAATTGACCCAAAATTTAAAATAATCACCCCAAAATTAACAAAATTTTAAAAAAGGAACAAAAATCCCCCCCAAAATCATCAAAATTTACCCAAAATTAACAAAATTCATGGAAATTTACCCCAAATTACCTCAAAATTACCCAAAAATGAACAAAAATCACCCTAAAATCATCCAAATTTCCCCAAAATTAACAAAAATCACCTCAAATTTATCAAAATGAACACAAAATCAGCCAAAATCCCCCAAATTTACCCCAAAATCTGTGGAATTTTTGGGGTGAAATTTGGGGATTTTGGGAAAATTTGGGGGGGGATTTTGGGGTGAATTTGGGCGGTTTTGGGGCAGAGTTTTGGGGGAATTTTGGGTGAATTTTTGGGGTGAATTTCAGGAATTTTGGGTGAATTTTTGGGCTGAATTTGGGAGATTTTGGGGTGAATTTTTGGGCTGAATTTGGGGGATTTTGGGCTGAATTTGGGTGAATTTTTGGGGTGAATTTGGGGGATTTTGGGGTGAATTTGGGGGATTTTGGGGTGAATTTGGGTGAATTTGGGGGATTTTGGGGTGGATTTTTGGGCTGAATTTGGGGGATTTTGGGGTAATTTTGGGGTGAATTTTTGGGGTGAAATTCAGGAATTTTGGAGCAATTTTTGGGCTGAATTTGGGGGATTTTGGGCTGAATTTGGGGGATTTCAGGGTGGATTTTTGGGGTTAAATTCGGGAATTTTGGGGTGAATTCAGGGAATTTTTGGAGTAATTTTGGGTGAATTTTTAGGGTGAAATTTGGGGATTTTGAGGCAAATTTTGGGGTGAATTTTTTGTATTTTGGGGCAAATTTTTGAGGTGAAATTTTAGGACGTTTTGAGAAATTTTGGGTTGAATTTTTTTGGAATTTTTAGGTCGAATTTTGGGAATTTTGGGGTTAAATTTGGGGATTTTTGGGGTGAATTTTTGGCATTTTGAGGCAGATTTAAGGGGTGAATTTGGGACATTTTGGGGTGAATTTTTGGGGTTGAATTTGGGATTTTTGGGGGATTTTTGAGTTGAATTTTGGGGGCAAAATTTGGGATTTTGGGGGGGATTTTTGAGGTGAATTTGGGGGATTTTGGGACAGATTTTTTGGGTGAATTTCGGGCATTTCAGGGTGGATTTTAAGGGCTAAATCTGGGAATTTTTTTTTATTTTGGGGGGAATTTGGGGGATTTTGGGTCGATTTTTTGGGGTGAATTTGGGACATTTTGGGGTGAATTTTTGGGGTTGAATTTGGCATTTTTGGGGGGATTTTTGAGGTGAATTTGGGGGACTTTGGGACAAATTTTTGGGGTGAATTTGGGGCATTTCAGGGTGGATTTTAAGGGCTAAATTTGGGAATTTTTTTTTATTTTTTGGGGGAATTTGGGGGATTTTGGGTCGATTTTTGGGGTTAAATTTGGGACATTTTGGGGTGAATTTTTGGGGTTCAATTTGGGATTTTGGGGGGGATTTTTGAGGTGAATTTGGGGGATTTTGGGACAGATTTTTGGGGTGAATTTCGGGCATTTCAGGGTGGATTTTAAGGGCTAAATTTGGGAATTTTTGGGGGGGAATTTGGGGGGATTTTTGGGGTGAATTTGGGGCATTTCAGGGTGAATTTTAAGGGCTAAATTTGGGATTTTTGAGGGGGGATTTTTGAGGTGAATTTGGGGGATATTGGGACAGATTTTTGGGGTGAATTTGGGGCATTTCAGGGTGGATTTTAAGGGCTAAATCTGGGAATTTTTGGGGTGGATTTTGGGGGGAATTTTGCAGATTTTTGGGGTGGATTTTGGGGGGAAATTTGGGGGATTTTGGGTTGATTTTTTGGGGTGAATTTGGGACATTTTGAGGTGAATTTTTGGGGTTGAATTTGGGATTTTTGGGGTGATTTTGGGACAGATTTTTGGAGTGAATTTCGGGCATTTCAGGGTGGATTTTAAGGGCTAAATTTGGGAATTTTTGGGGTGGATTTTGGGGGGAAATTTGGGGGATTTTGGGTCGATTTTTGGGGTTAAATTTGGAAATTTTGCGGGGATTTTTTGGGGAATTTTTGGGGCTGAATGAAGGAGGATTTGGGAGGTTTTAGGGTGAGTTTTTTGGGGTGAATCTGGGGGATTTTGGGGCTCACGGTGCCTCTCGGGGACCATTTTGAGGTCGGGGTCGAGGTCGAGGATTCGCAGCTCCCGAAGCTCCGGCTCCGCCTCCAGCAGCACCTGGACCAGGTGAGAGCCCAGGAACCCCGAGCCCCCGGTCACCACCATCACCAGGCCCTGGGGATTGAACTGGGATTGAACTGGGAATACTGGGAGAGAACTGGGAATGGTCAAACTCCCAAAAATCCAAAAAAAAACCCCAAAAAAATCCACCCAGGAATGGCCAAAATCCCAAAAAAATCCCCAAAACTGAACCAGGTGAGAGCCCCCGGTCACCACCAGCACCAGGCCCTGCAGGAACCCAAAATTAAACTGGGATTGAACTGGGAATACTGGGAGAGAACTGGAAATGGTCAAAATCCCAAAAAAACCAAAAAAAATCCCAAAAAAATCCACCCAGGAATGGCCAAAATCCCCCAAAAATCCCCAAAACTGCCCCAAGTGAGAGCCCCCGGTCACCACCATCACCAGGCCCTGGGGATTGAACTGGGATTGAACTGGGAATACTGGGAGAGAACTGGGAATGGTCAAACTCCCCCAAAAAACCCCAAAAAACCCCCAAAAAATCCACCCAGGAATGGCCAAAATCGCCCCAAAATCCCCAAAACTGAACCAGGTGAGAGCCCCCGGTCACCACCAGCACCAGGCCCTGCAGGAACCCAAAATCCAACTGGGATTGAACTGGGAATACTGGGAGAGAACTGGGAATGGTCAAAATCCCAAAAAAACCAAAAAAAATCCCAAAAAAATCCACCCAGGAATGGCCAAAATCGCCCAAAAATCCCAAAAACTGAACCAGGTGAGAGCCCAGGGACCCCCGGCACCACCAGCACCAGGCCCTGGGGATTGAACTGGGATTGAACTGGGATTGAACTGGGAATACTGGGAGAGAACTGGGAATGGTCAAAATCCCCAAAAAAACCCAAAAAAACCAAAAAAAATCCCAAAAAAATCCACCCAGGAATGGCCAAAATCGCCCAAAAATCCCAAAACTGAACCAGGTGAGAGCCCCCGGTCACCACCAGCACCAGGCCCTGCAGGAACCCAAAATTAAACTGGGATTGAACTGGGAATACTGGGAGAGAACTGGGAATGGTCAAACTCCCAAAAAACCCCCAAAAAATCCACCCAGGAATGGCCAAAATCGCCCAAAAATCCCAAAAACTGAACCAGGTGAGAGCCCAGGGACCCCCAGTCACCACCAGCACCAGGCCCTGGGGATTGAACTGGGATTGAACTGGGAATACTGGGAGAGAACTGGGAATGGTCAAAATCCCAAAAAAACCCAAAAAACCCCAAAAAAATCCACCCAGGAATGGCCAAAATGGCCCCAAAAAACCCAAAACTGAACCAGGTGAGAGCCCCCGGTCACCACCAGCACCAGGCCCTGCAGGAACCCAAAATTAAACTGGGATTGAACTGGGATTGAACTGGGAATACTGGGAATGGTCAAAATCCCAAAAAAAACCAAAAAACCCCAAAAAAATCCACCCAGGAATGGCCAAAATGGCCCCAAAAAACCCAAAACTGAACCAGGTGAGAGCCCAGGGACCCCCGGCACCACCAGCACCAGGCCCTGCAGGAACCCAAAATCCAACTGGGATTGAACTGGGAATACTGGGAATGGTCAAACTCCCAAAAAACCCAAAAAAATCCCAAAAAAATCCACCCAGGAATGGCCAAAATCGCCCAAAAATCCCAAAAACTGAACCAGGTGAGAGCCCAGGGACCCCCGGCACCACCAGCACCAGGCCCTGGGGATTGAACTGGGATTGAACTGGGAATACTGGGAGAGAACTGGGAATGGTCAAAATCCCAAAAAAACCCAAAAAACCCCAAAAAAATCCACCCAGGAATGGCCAAAATGGCCCCAAAAAACCCAAAACTGAACCAGGTGAGAGCCCCCGGTCACCACCAGCACCAGGCCCTGCAGGAACCCAAAATTAAACTGGGATTGAACTGGGAATACTGGGAGAGAACTGGGAATGGTCAAACTCCCCTAAAAAACCCAAAAAAAATCCCAAAAAAATCCACCCAGGAATGGCCAAAATCGCCCAAAAATCCCAAAAACTGCCCCAGGTGAGAGCCCCCGGTCACCACCAGCACCAGGCCCTGCAGGAACCCAAAATTAAACTGGGATTGAACTGGGAATACTGGGAGAGAACTGGAAATGGTCAAAATCCCAAAAAACCCCCAAAAAATCCACCCAGGAATGGCCAAAATCGCCCAAAAATCCCAAAAACTGAACCAGGTGAGAGCCCAGGGACCCCCAGTCACCACCAGCACCAGGCCCTGGGGATTGAACTGGGATTGAACTGGGATTGAACTGGGAATACTGGGAGAGAACTGGGAATGGTCAAACTCCCAAAAAACCCCAAAAAAATCCCAAAAAAATCCACCCAGGAATGGCCAAAATGGCCCCAAAAAACCCAAAACTGAACCAGGTGAGAGCCCCCGGTCACCACCAGCACCAGGCCCTGCAGGAACCCAAAATTAAACTGGGATTGAACTGGGATTGAACTGGGAATACTGGGAATGGTCAAAATCCCAAAAAAAAACCAAAAAACCCCAAAAAAATCCACCCAGGAATGGCCAAAATCGCCCAAAAATCCCAAAAACTGAACCAGGTGAGAGCCCAGGGACCCCCGGCACCACCATCACCAGGCCCTGGGGATTGAACTGGGATTGAACTGGGATTGAACTGGGAATACTGGGAGAGAACTGGGAATGGTCAAACTCCCAAAAAAACCAAAAAAAATCCCAAAAAAATCCACCCAGGAATGGCCAAAATCGCCCAAAAAACCCCAAAAAATTCACCTGGGAATTGTCAAAATCCATCTGGAAATTGTTAAAATCTGACTGGGAGTACTGGGATTGAACTGGGATTGAACTGGGAGTGAACTGGGATTGAACTGGGAATGGTGAAAATCCCAAAAAAACCCAAAAAATCCACCCAGGAATGGCCAAAATCCCCCAAAAATCCCCAAAAACTGCCAAAAAAAACCCCCAAATAATGCAGCTGGGAATGGTCAAAATTAAACTGGGAATACTGGGAGGGAACTGGGATTGAACTGGGATTGAACTGGGAATACTGGGAATGGTCAAAATCCCAAAAAAACCCCAAAAAAACCCCCAAAAATCCACCCAGAAATGGCCAAAATCTCCCCAAAAATCCCCAAAAATCAAAATAATCCCAAAATTTCATCCAAATTTCACTTTGTGATCCCAAAAATCCCCAAAATTCCCCCCAAATCTGCCCCAAAATTCACTTTAAAGTCCCAAAATTCACCCAAAAATTAAAAAAAAAAAAATCCTAAGTTTTCCCCAAAATTCATTTTGGGACCCCAAAAATTCACTTTGGGACCCCAAACTCCCCCCCAAAATCCCAAAAAATCCAAAATATAGCCCCCAAAAAATCCAAAAATTCCCCCAAATTTTCACTTGTAAGTCCCAAAACTCCCCCCCGAATTTTTTTAAAATTTAAAAAAAATCCCAAAATTCACTTTTGAGTCCCCAAAATCCCCCCCAATTCCCCCCCAAAAATCGCCAAAAAAATCCCTCAAAAAATAAAATAAAAATCCCCGAATTCCCCCAAAATTTCACTTTAAAGTCCCAAAAATCCGCCCTCAAAATCCCCCCCCCAAAATTTCACTTTGAAATCCCAAAAATCACCCAAAAAATCCCCAAAATATTTAAAAAAAGCCAAAATTTCCCCCAAAATTCACTTTTGAACCCCAAAATTCCCAAATTCCGCCCCAATTTCCACCCCCCCAACCCGGAAGTGGCTCCGAACTTCCCCCAAGTCTCCCGAACTTGCCCAAAATCGCCCAAAATTCCCCCAAAATTCCCCGAAAATTCCCCTCCCCCCCCTACCTGCGCCATGGTCCCGCTGCTGCCCCTCCCCCACCCAATTTTGGGGCAATTTCTCGGGAATTTGGGGAGGCCCCGCCCCTCTGGGGGTGGGGGGAGGGGTGGGAGCCGGAATGGGAGGAGCCAAAAAAATCGGGAATTTTTGGGGTGAAAAATCGGGAATTTGGGGGGGTGGGAGGTTTAAAGAAAAAGGAAATTTTTGGAGGGAAAAATGGGAAATTTTGGGGGAAAATCGGGGATGTTGGAGGGAAGTGGGGGTTGGGGAATTAAAAAATGGGAATTTTTACTGAAATCGCAGGGTTTTGGTGGGGAAATCGGGAATTCTGGGGGAAATTTGGGGAAAAATTGGGAATTTTTTGGGGAAAAAATCGGCATTTTGGGGAAAATCAAAGAGAGGAATTGAAGTCCTCCGAGCGGGCCAGAGCGGCTCCAACCGGAAGTGGCCATAGAGGGGAAGCGGTAATGGCGGCGCGGACCGGAAGTTACCATAGAGATGATGAGGGTTCGTTGAGGGTAACGGAAGTCGCGGCTCGGAGCAGGAGAAAAACGATTAAGCAGAAAAAAGAGCACCCAAAGCGCGGCGGTTTAGCCCCAAAAAGGAGAAATCGCGACGCAAAACCAGATCTTGACGCGGATTTGGGTCTAAATTGGCGTTTTTCGGGGTTTTTTCCCCAGTCGATTCCGGTTTCACCGCCCACTTCCGGTTGGTGTTGCCTCTTTTCCGTTCTCCCCGCGTTCACTTCCGGTGGCGCCCGCTCCGTTCCGCCTGCGGTGAGTCCTAAACTCGGCGGATTTGGCCCCAAAATCGGCGAATTTCGCCCCAAAACCCCGCGGGGAACAGCGGAGGGGGGAGGGGGAGCTTCCCCATGGCCGTTAATGGATGCGGATCGATGGCTTGAACGATTTTCCCAAAAATCGCCGTTTTCTCCCCAAAATCCGCCCCCGTTTTTTTCGATTTTCCCGATTTTTCCGTTTTTTAACCCAAAGGCTCCTCCGAGCTCGGTTTGGGCCGTTTTCGGCTCGATTTGGGTCAAATTGTGGCGATTTTCGTAAATTTGGGTCATTTAGGGCAATTTTGGTCAGTTTGTGTCAATTGTGTTGATTTTGGTCCAATTTGTGGCAATTTTGGTCCATTTGTGCCGATTTGGGTCAATTTCAGTCCATTTTGGTCAAGTTTGGCCCAATTTTGGTTAATTTTGATCAATTCGGGCTGATTTGGGTCCATTTCTTCCAGTTTTGGTTAATCCAGGCTTAATTTGGGTCAATTTTAATAAATTTCACTCAATCTGTGCCGATTTTGGCCACTTTTGGTCAATTTTGGTCAATTTGGACCAATTTGAGTCAATTTTCATCAATTTTGGTCAACTTGGGTCAGCCCAACCTGGACTTTGCTAAACCCAACACCAATTTTGGGTCAAATTTGCGTCAATTTTCGCCAATTTTGGTCAATCTTGACCAATTTCACTCAGTTTTGGTCAACTCGGCTCAACCCAAGACCAATTTGGGTCAAATTTGTGCCGATTTTTGCTGATTTTGGGTCAATTTTGCTCCTTTTTGGTCAATTTGGACCAATTTCAGTCAATTTGTTCAATTTGGCTCAACCCAACCTTGACTTGGCTCAACCCAACACCGACTTTGGTCCAATTTGTACCGATTTTGGTCAATTTTACTCAATTTTGGTCAATTTTGCTCAATTTGGATCAATTTTGCCGTTTTTGGCCAATTTTGCTCAACTCCGCTCAACTCGCCTCAACCCAACCTTGACTCAGCTCAACCCAACGTTGACTTTGGGCCAATTTGTGCCGATTTTTGCTGATTTTGGTCCATTTTGCTCAATTTTGGTCAATTTTGCTAAATTTGGATCAATTTTGCCGTTTTTGGCCAATTTTGCTCAACTCCGCTCAACTCGCCTCAACCCAACCTTGACTCAGCTCAACCCAACGTTGACTTTGGGCCAATTTGTGCCGATTTTTGCTGATTTTGGTCCATTTTACTCAATTTGTGGTCGATTTTGCTCAATTTGGATCAATTTTGCCGTTTTTGGCCAATTTTGCTCAACTCCGCTCAACTCGCCTCAACCCAACCTTGACTCGGCTCAACCCAACGTTGCCTTTGGGCCAATTTGTGCCGATTTTTGCTGATTTTGGTCCATTTTGCTCATTTGTGGTCAATTTTGCTCAATTTTGCTAAATTTGGATCAATTTTGGTCAACTCCGCTCAACTCGGCTCAACCCAACCTTGACTCAGCTCAACCCAACGTTGACTTTGGGCCAATTTGTGCCGATTTGGGCCAATTTCCATCAAAATTTCCCCGATTTCCACCAAATTTCCACCGAATTTTCCCCGATTTTCACCGAATTTCCCCCGTTTTTTTTTCCCTCCCGCAGTGTCCACTCCCTGGCCGGACGATGCCCCCGCGGCCGCGCCCGGCCGAGCGCGTCCGGCAGCGTTTCCGGCGTCTGCGTCGCGCGGCGCGGGCGCTGGTGCTGGAGAACGCGGCGCTGTGCGACGAGCTGGCGCGGCTCGAGGCCAAGTGGACGCTGGCCAGGGGGCAGCGGCGATTCCTGCTCGGACGCCTGCTCGGACACCGCGCCGGTCACTCGGCGGCGGCCGGAGAGGCCAAACGGCCGCGCAGGGCACGGCCGGGCGCCGGCAGGGGCAG
This sequence comes from Agelaius tricolor, assembly GCF_023055355.1. Lineage (NCBI taxonomy): Eukaryota > Metazoa > Chordata > Aves > Passeriformes > Icteridae > Agelaius > Agelaius tricolor. The sequence continues at coordinate 342,249 of NW_027269367.1, read as the reverse complement.
GGGAGCAAGGGGAGGCCCGAGGGACGAGCAGTGGTCACTCGCGGGAAAGGATGACCAGTGGTCACTCGGCGGCGGCAAAGGGGGCGGCTCGAGGGAGGAGCAGTGGGCGGCGGGGTCCAGGAGTGACCAGTGGTCAGCGGGCTCCAAGAGTGACCAGTGGTCAGCAGGCTCGAAGAGTGACCAGTGGTCAGCAGGCTCCAAGAGTGACCAGTGGTCAGCGGGGTCGAAGAGTGACCAGTGGTCAGCAGGGCCGAAGGATGACCAGTGGTCAGCAGGCTCCAAGAGTGACCAGTGGTCAGCAGGCTCCAAGAGTGACCAGTGGTCAGCGGGGTCAAAGGATGACCAGTGGTCAGCGGCGGTGAAGAAGGAGCAGTGGTCACCCGGCTCAAAGGGCGAGCAGTGGTCAGCGGGGTCAAAGAGTGACCAGTGGTCAGCGGGGTCAAAGAGTGACCAGTGGTCATCAGAGCCAAAGAGTGACCAGTGGTCAGCTGGAGGAAGAGCTGGCATGAAGGATGAGCAGTGGTCAGCGAGCTCCAAGAGTGACCAGTGGTCAGCAGCGGTCAAGCAGGAGCAGTGGTCACCGGACTCGAAGAATGACCAGTGGGCAGCGGGGCCGAAAGATGAGCAGTGGTCATCTGGCTCCAAGAGTGACCAGTGGTCAGCGGAGGTGAAGATCGAGCAGTGGTCACCCAGCTCCAAGAATGACCAGTGGTCAGCAGGGCCAAAGAGTGACCAGTGGTCAGCAGAGGTGAAGATCGAGCAGTGGTCACCCAGCTCCAAGAATGACCAGTGGTCAGCGGGGCCGAAGAGTGACCAGTGGTCAGCGGGGCCGAAGAGTGACCAGTGGTCAGCAGAGGTCAAGCAGGAGCAGTGGTCACCCAGCTCCAAGAGTGACCAGTGGTCAGCAGGGCCGAAGAGTGACCAGTGGTCAGCGGAGGTGAAGATCGAGCAGTGGTCACCCGGCTCCAAGAATGACCAGTGGTCAGTCGGCTCCAAGAATGACCAGTGGTCATCAGGAGCAAGACCCGGCCCCAAGGATGACCAGTGGTCAGTCGGCTCAAGAGATGACCAATGGTCAAGCGGCCGCTCTCGGCCCGGAGATGACCACAGGCCGGACGGCGCCGCTGACCGCTCGGCGCGGCCGGAGGAGGACGAGGAGGACGAGGATGACCACGATGACCACGATGACCACGAGGAGGACGAGGAGGAGGAGGAGGACGAGGAGGAGGAGGAGGAGGACGAAGGCTCCGCTCCGGCCTTTGGCTACTCCGGCCTCTTCCTGGGCAGCCCGGCCGGCTCGGACGAGTGACCACCAATAAATGACCCCTGGCCGGAGCGGCCGCGGGGCTTTGGGCACTCCACGAGGAGGTGTGGGTGTGATTGGGGGGGTGGCGTGAGCGAGTGACCGCCGGGGTGACCAATGGGCACTGACCAGCCCAGTGACCGAGTGACCACCGGGGTGACCAATGGGCACTGACCACACCAGTGACCACTGCAGTGACCGCTTGACCACCACAATGACCAATGGGCACTGACCACCACGATGACCACCCCAGTGACTGAGTGACCACCAAGATGACCAATGGGCACTGACCATTCCCACTGACCACCCCAGTGACCGAGTGACCGCCGGGGTGACCAATGGCCACTGACCACCACGATGACCGAGTGACCACCGCGATGACCAATGGGCACTGACCACCCCAGTGACCGAGTGACCACTGGGGTGACCAATGGGCACTGACCAGCCCAGTGACCGAGTGACCACTGGGATGACCAATGGGCACTGACCACACCAGTGACCACTGCAGTGACCGCTTGACCACCACAATGACCAATGGGCACTGACCATTCCCACTGACCACCCCGATGACCGAGTGACCACTGGGATGACCAATGGGCACTGACCACACCAGTGACCGAGTGACCACCGGGATGACCAATGGGCACTGACCAGCCCAATGACCACCCCGATGACCACCCCAGTGACCGAGTGACCACCAGGATGACCAATGGGCACTGACCACACCAGTGACCACCCCAGTGACCGAGTGACCACCACGATGACCAATGGGCACTGACCACCCCAGTGACCACATCGATGACCACCCCAGTGACCGAGTGACCACCGGGGTGACCAATGGGCACTGACCACACCAGTGACCACATCGATGACCACCCCAGTGACCGAGTGACCACCGGGATGACCAATGGGCACCACGATGACCAATGGGCACTGACCACACCAGTGACCACCCCAGTGACCGAGTGACCACCACGATGACCAATGGGCACTGACCACACCGATGACCACCCCAGTGACCGAGTGACCACCGCGATGACCAATAGGCACTGACCACCACGATGACCACCCCAATGACCACCACGATGACCACCCCAATGACCACCCCGATGACCGAGTGACCACCGCGATGACCAATGGGCACTGACCACCCTGATGACCACCCCGATGACCGAGTGACCACCATGATGACCAATGGCCACCACGATGACCAATGACCACTGACCAGCCTGATGACCGAGTGACCACCGGGATGACCAATGGGCACTGACCACCCCCACTGACCACCCAATGACCCTTGGCTGCTTCCTGACCACTCCCACTGACCCCTTGACCACCCCAATGGGCACTGACCACCCGCAATGACCACCCTGAATGACCACTGACCACCCACTGACCCCTCCAAATGACCACTTGACCACGTCTCACACCTTTATTGTCCATCGTGCAGCGTGGCCGGAGCCGAGTGACCGCCCTGAGTGACCACTGACCACCCCAATGACCCCTTGACCGTCCCACTGACCACTAATGACCCCCAATGGCCACTGACCACCCTTTGTCCACCCTGAGTGACCACTGGCCACCCCGAATGACCACTGACCACCCCACTGACCCCCTGACCACCCTGAATGACCACTGACCACCCCCACTGACCCTTTGGCCACCCCGAATGACCACTGACCACCCTGAGTGACCACTGACCACTCCCACTGACCCCTTGACCACCCCGAATGACCACCGGCCACTCCCACTGACCCCTTGACCACTCCCACTGACCCCTTGACCATTCCAAATGACCACTGACCCCCTGACCACCCCAAATGACCACTTGACCACCCCACTGACCCCTGACCACCCCGAATGACCACTGACCACCCGCAATGACCACTGACCACCCAACTGACCCCTTGACCACCCCACTGACCCCTTGACCACCCCACTGACCACTGACCACCCCGAATGACCACTGACCACCCCAGTGACCACTGACCACTCCCAATGGACACTGACCACTCCAGTGACCCTTTGACCACCCCGAATGACCACTGACCCCTTGACCACCCCACTGACCCCTGACCACCCCGAATGACCACCGGCCACCCCAAATGACCACTGACCACCCCGAATGACCACCGGCCACCCCACTGACCCCTGACCACCCCAAATGACCACTGACCACTCCCACTGACCATTTGACCACTCCCACTGACCCCTTGACCACTCCCAATGACCACCAACCACGCCACTGACCCCCTGACCACCCCGAATGACCACCCCGAATGACCACTGGCCACCCCGCTGACCGTTTGACCACCCCGAATGACCACTGGCCACCCCGCTGACCGTTTGACCACACCTTTATTGATGGTCCCGCGTTGTGTCCGGAGCCGAGTGACCGCCCCGAGTGACCGCCGGGACGTCCTGGATGTTGTGGACGATGCGGACGGCGTCCGGCCACTCGGCCAGAGCCCGGAGCAGCCGCTCGGCCGCGGCCCTCGGACCGTCCGGCAGGGCCAGCGCTGACCGCGGCCGGAACTCCAGGGTGGCCGAAATCGGCCGGAGCCCTGCGGCCGCCAGGTGCTGCCGGACACTGCCCAGGGCCGAGGGGGCGCACAGGAACTGCGGGAGGGGGGCAAAGGTCACGGAGGGGTCATGGGGTTAGGGAGGGGTCAAGGGGTCAGTGGGAGTGGTCAGTGAAGGGTCAAGGGGTCATTCAGAGGGTCAAGGGGTCAGTGGGAGGGGTCAGTGGTCATTGGGAGTGGTCAAGAAGTGACCAATGGTCATCGGGGTGGTCAGGGGGTCATTGGGGTGGTCAAGGGGTCAGTGAGGGGTCATTGGGGTGGTCAGTGGTCATTCAGGGTGGTCAGTGGTCAGTGAGGGGTCAGTGGGAGTGGTCAGTGGTCAGCGGGAGTGGTCAGCGGTCAATGGGAGTGGTCAGTGGTCATCAAGGTGGTCAAGGGGTCAGTGGGGGTGGTCAAGGAGTGACCAATGGTCAGTGGGGATGGTCAAGGAGTGGTCAGTGGTCATCAAGGTGGTCAAGGAGTGACCAATGGTCAGTGGTCGATGGGAGTGGTCAAGGGGTCAGTGGGGGTGGTCAGTGAAGGGTCAAGGGGTCATTGGGAGGGTCAAGAGGTCAGGGAGGGGTCAAGGGGTCAGGGAGGGGTCAGTGGTCATTGGGAGTGGTCAAGAAGTGACCAATGGTCAGTGGGGATGGTCAAGGAGCGGTCAGTGGTCAGCGGGAGTGGTCAGCGGTCAATGGGAGTGGTCAGTGGTCATCAAGGTGGTCAAGGGGTCAGGGAGGGGTCAAGGAGTGGTCAGTGGTCATCGAGGTGGTCAAGGGGTCAGTGGGGGCGGTCAAGGAGTGACCAATGGTCAGTGGGAGTGGTCAAGGGGTCAGTGGGGGTGGTCGGTGGTCATTCGCGGTGGTCAATGGTCAGTTGGGTGGTCAAGGGGTCAGTGGGGTGGTCAGTGGTCATTCAGGGTGGTCACCGGTCACTGTCCGGTCCCAGAAGTGACCGATGACCACCAGGGGGACACTCAAGCAGTGACCACCGAGTGACCACAGAGTGACCACTGCAGCGGTCAGCGGGCGGCCGGACCCACCTTGAGCTCGTCCTCGTCCTCGGCCACGTCCTGGGCTCCGGCCACTGCGGCCACGTCCAGCGCGGCCTCCAGGCCCAGCGTCCGGCCGGACACTCGGACCACGCCCACGGCCTCGAAGGCGTGATGGACATCAGGGGTCAGCGCAGCCCTGAGTGACCACAGGGGGACAGTGGTCAGTGAGGGTCACTCAGGGGTCAGTGAGGGTCACTCAGGGGTCACTCATTGGTCACTCAGGGGTCAGCACGGCCCTGAGTGACCACAGGGGGACAAAGGTCAATGGGGTCACTCAGGGGTCACTCATTGGTCACTCAGGGGTCAGCGCGGCCCTGAGTGACCACAGGGGGACAAAGGTCAATGGGGTCACTCAGGGGTCACTCATGGTCACTCATTGGTCACTCAGTGGTCACTCAGGGGTCATTCATTGGTCACTCAGGGTCACTCTGTGGTCACTCATGGTCACTCAGTGGTCACTCAGAGATCACTCATGGTCACTCAGTGGTCACTCAGGGGTCACTCATTGGTCACTCAGGGTCACTCAGTGGTCACTCATGGGTCACTCATTGGTCACCCAGTGGTCACTCATTGGTCACACAGGGGTCACTCATTGGTCACTCAGGGTTACTCATTGGTCACTCAGTGGTCACTCATGGTCACTCATTGGTCACTCAGTGGTCACTCATTGGTCACTCAGGGGTCACTCATTGGTCACTCATGGTCACCCATTGCTCACTCATTGATCACCCAGTGGTCACTCATGGTCACCCAGCGGTCACCCATTGGTCACTCAGCGGTCACCCAGCACTGACCCGTGGCGTTGCAGCAGTGTCCGCAGCTCGGCCTGGCTGCGCCGGACGTTGTCGGTTCGGACGTCCAGCAGCACGAGTGACCCCCCCGGGCCCCGGGCGGTCAGCAGCAGCTGCGACCCCCCGGCCGGACGCTCCTGTGGCCGGAGAGAGGGGCCAGCGGTCACTCAGTGGTCACTCAATGGTCAGTGACCCCCCCGGCCGGACGCTCCTGTGGCCGGAGAGAGGGGCCAGCGGTCACTCAGTGGTCAGTGGTCAGTGACCCCCCCGGCCGGACGCTCCTGTGGCCGGAGAGAGGGGCCAGCGGTCACTCAGGGGTCACTCATTGGTCACTCATTGGTCACTCAGGGTCACTGATTGGTCACTCTGTGGTCACTCATTAGTCACTCTATGGTCACTCAGGGTCACTCAGTGGTCATATGGTCACTCATGGTCACTCAGTGGTCACTCAGGGTCACTCAGCGGTCACTCAGTGGTCACTCAGGGATGGTCAGTGGTCACTCATGGTCACTCATTGGTCACTGTGGTCACTCAGGGGTCACTCGTGGTCACTGATTGGTCACTCTGTGGTCACTCTGTGGTCACTCAGTGGTCACTCAGGGTCACTCATTGGTTACTCTGTGGTCACTCATTGGTCACCCATTGGTCACTCATGGTCACTCAGTGGTCACTCATTGGTCACTCAGTGGTCACTCAGGGATGGTCAGTGGTCACTCAGTGGTCACTCAGGGTCACTGATTGGTCACTCTGTGGTCACTCAATGGTCACTCAGTGGTCACTCACCCTCACTGACCGCAGGGCCCCCTCGATGGTGGCTTTGGGCACGTTCAGTGTCCGGCACTGCGCCACCACCGCCGCCAGGCCGGGGTTCAGCGACGGATCCGGGCCCCCCTCTGTCGGGAGATATCGCGATAGGTCACGATAGCCCGACGTCCCCGTAGCCCCATATCGCGATATATCGTGGTACACCGCAACACATCACGATATTATCGTAGCTTGAGCTCACAACAACTCTGTATCGCGATATGTCGCGATAGCGCCACAGCCCGTGTCCCGATATCGTGATATCGCAATAGCCCCATGTCCCCATAGCCCCATATCGCAATAGCCCAATGTCCCAACAGCCCCGTATCGCGATATCCCAATAGCCCAACGTCCCCATATCCCAGTGTCCTGATATCCCAGTATTGCGATATCCCAATGTCCTGATATCCCCGTATCGCAATATTTTGACACCCCAATGTCCCCATATCCCGATACCCCACTATCCCGATATCGAGATATCCCAGTGTCCCATCACCCCCTTCTCCCCCTATATCGCGATACCCCCGTGCCCCCCCACCCCCTTCCCCCTCCTCCCCTCTATCGCGACACTCCCCCTCATCACGACACCCCCCCGCACCGTATCGCGACACCCCCATGTCCTCCCCACCCCCTCCCCTCCTCTATCGCGACACTCTCCCCATTACGACACCCCCAACCCCCTATCGCGATACCCCCAGGCCCCCCCACCCACTTCCCTTCCTTTATCGCGGCACCTCCCTGCCCCCCTACCCCCTCCTCCTCCTCTATCGCGACACCCCCGCCTCCTCCCACACCCCCTTCCTCACGTCCCCCCCACCCCCATATCGCGACAGCCCCGTGTCCCACTCACCCCCCATCCCCCGCACCCCCCCTCCCCCCATATCGCGACACTATCGCGCCACCTCTGGCGGCCGCCCGCAGCATCCGCGCCATTTTCTCCAAGAGGCGGCTCCGCTCCGCGTCCCGCGGCCCCTTCACGTTGCGAACCTTGGACCAGCGGTTGTGCCCGGCCATGGCCCGCACCGGAACCGGCACCGGAACCGAGACCGGAACCGCCCCGGGGCTCCCCGGGAACCGGCACGGGCCGAGGCAGCCCCGCAGAGGGGCCCGGAGCGGCGGGAGCAGCCCCGGGGCTCGCAGCCCCAGCGCCGCCATTTTAGGGGTTCTGCTTCCGCCTCCTTCCCCCTCACGGCCGTTCTGCTTCCGGCGCGGCGCGGGGCAGTGTGGGTAAGGAGCTGATTTGCATAGCCACGCCTCTGCGGTTAGCAACATAGCGGTGGTGATGAGGGTGATTTGCATAGCCACGCCTCTCCAGTTAGGAACATCGATAGTGGTGCCCACATATAAAAGCGATGTGTTGGTGTAAATAGGCCTGATTTGCATAGCCACGCCTCCATTTAGAAACGATATATTGGTGTTAAAGGGGATTATTTACATAGCCACGCCCCTTCAATCTACAAGCCGATATTATGTGTTGAATGCGGTGATTTGCATAGGAAATCTCCTTTAGGAACTGTATGTGTTAAGGAGATGATTTGCATAACCACGCCTTCCTTTAGAAATGATATATTTGTATTAAAGGTGCTTATTTGCATAACCACGCCTTCCTTTAGAATCGGTATATTAGTGTCAATAATCCTCATTTGCATAGCCACGCCCTCCCCATGAAATTCTCCCAGGGCTTTTTGGGGGGGTCCCAAGGTTGATTTTGGGATTTTTTTGGGTGGATTTTTGGGGGGAATTTGGGTTTTTTTGGGGGAGGCTTGGGAGGATTTGGGGAATTTTGGTGGAAATTTTGGGGATTTTTGGCCAGGGGAAATTTTGGGAGGTCCCGAGCAGAATTTTGGGGATTTTTGGAGCTATTTTTACACAGTTTTGGGAATTTTGATGAATTTTGGGGGACTTTTTGGGATATTTTTAAGTTTTAGGGATTTTTTTGGGATATTTGGGAATTTTGGGGCCATTTTTGGGGCCATTTTTGTGAATTTTGGGTCCCCCCTGCCCCCCAAACACAGCCTCAGCCGCCATTGCTGACTCAGCCTTTATTGACCCCACAAAGGGGGCGTGGCCATCACAGACCACGCCCACAAACAACCCAACCCACCTCAGCACAAACTCCGCCCACCCCCCGTTGGGGGCGGGGCCTACACCGTGCTGGAGGGGGCGGGGCTGTGACGTCGCTGGTGCCGCCTTAGCCCCGCCCCCGAGGCAAAGCTCCGCCCACAGATGGGGCAGGAAAAAGGGCGGGGCCCTGACGCCATCTTGGATTCGGCAGCCATGTTGTTTCCGGCGGCCATGTTGGTTTCGGCCATTTTGTTTTCCAACATGGCGGCCATGTTGGTGGCGGCCATAATTGCGTCGGCCATTTTGTCCTCCAGAATTGCGGCCATTTTGTTCTCCCCAGTGGCGGCCATATTGGTGTCGGCCATATTGTTTTTCTCAATGGCAACCATATTGGCATCGGCCATATTGGTGCTGGCAGCCATATTGTTTCCCCCAACGGCAGCCATATTGTTTTTCCCAATGGCAGCCATGTTGTTTCCCCCAATGGCGGCCATATTGTTACCGGCAGCCATATTGTTTTTCTCAATGGCAGCCATATTGGTGCCAGCGGCCATATTGCTCCCCCCAACAGCCGCCATATTGGTGTTGGCCATATTGTTTTTCTCAATGGCAGCCATATTGGTGTCAGCCATATTGTTTTTCTCAATGGCAGCCATATTGGTGTCAGCCATATTGCTTCCCCCAATGGCAGCCATATTGGCATTGGCCATATTGGTGCTGGCGGCCATATTGTTCCCCCCAACACCTGCCATATTACTGTCGGCCATATTGCTCCCCCCAACACCCGCCATATTACTGTCAGCCATATTGCTCCCCCCAACACCCGCCATATTACCGTCGGCCATATTGCTCCCCCCAACGCCCACCATATTGCCGTCGGCCATATTGCTGCCCTCACCTCCACCCCCCTCCTCCCTCCCATGCGTCCTCTCGTGCTTCCTCAACCCCGACACGCCCCCGAAGCCCTTCCCGCACCTCCCGCAGGCGAATGGCCTCTCCCCGGAGTGCGTCCGGCGGTGCTTGCCCAGCGCCGCCCTCTCCCCGAACCCCTTCCCGCAGTCGCCGCAGCGCCAGGGCCGCTCGGCCGAGTGCGTCAGGCGGTGCCGCTTGAGGTCCCAGGAGGCCACGAAGGCCTTGCCGCAGTCGCCGCAGCGCCAGGGCCGCTCGCCGGTGTGGGTGCGCCGGTGCACGGCCAGGTCGGCCGGCTGCCGGAAGGCCTTGCCGCAGTCGCCGCAGCCGTACGGCTTCACGCCCTGGTGCGCCCGCTGGTGCCGCCGGAAGCTCGAGGGGTCGCCGAAGGTGCGGCCGCACTGGGGGCACAGGTAGGGGCGCTCACCTGTGGGGAAGGGAAGGGTGAGGGGGTTCTGAGGGCAAAAAATATCCCCAAAAATATCCCTCAGGTTCTTAAAATATTCCCCAAAACACTCCAAAAAATAGCCCCAAAAATATCTCTCAGGTTCTTAAAATATTCCCAAAAACACTCCAAAAAATAGCCCCAAAAATATCCCTCAGGTTCTTAAAATATTCCCAAAAACACTCCAAAAAATAGCCCCAAAAATATCCCTCAGGTTCTTGAAATATTCCCCAAAACACTCCAAAAAATAGCCCCAAAAATATCTCTCAGGTTCTTAAAATATTCCCCAAAACACTCCAAGAAATAGCCCCAAAAATATCCCTCAGGTTCTTGGAATATTCCCCAAAACGCTCAAAAGAATAGCCCCAAAAAATCCTAAAAATATTCCCCAAAATTTCCATAAATATCTCCCAAATTTCATAAAAATATTCCCAAATGTTCATTAAAAAATCCCCTCAAATATTCAAAAAAATAGCCCCAAAAATTCCTAAAAGCATTCCCGAAAATATCCCCAAATATTTCCCCAAATGTTCCTAAAAATATCCCCGAAATATCCTCAAAATAGTTCACAAAAATTCCCAAAAATATACCAAAAAATTTATTAAAATGTCCCCAAAAGTATCCCCAAACTATAAAAAAACAATTCAAAAAAATTCCCAAAAATCCAAAAAAAATCCACAAAAATCATAAATAAATCCCCCCAAAATTCCAACAATCACCAAAAAAATCCTTAAAAAAAATCCCCCCAAAAAATCACAAAAATTCATTAAAAAATTTTAAAAACTCCCCCTTAAAAAATCCCCAAATTCACCTGTGGGTGACTCACCTGTGTGCCCTCACCTGTGTGAACGTTCCCAAAAATATCTTCCAAAAATTCCAAAAATTGATTTAAAAAAATCATAAAAAATCATAGAAAAAATTTTAAAAATTCCCAAAAAAATCCCCAAAAATCCCCAGAGGCCACCTGAGCCCTCACCTGTCGGGGACTCACCTGTGTGCACCCTCTGGTGGCTCTGGTAGGAGGAGAGCTGGGTGAAGGCCCCAAAACTCCTCCAAAATACCTCAATAAAAACCCCCCAAAAATAATTTTAAAATCATTAAAAAATAAAAAAAAAATCCCCAAATTCACCTGTGGGTGACTCACCTGTGTGCCCTCACCTGTGTGAACATTCCCAAAAATATCCTCCAAAATATTCCAAAAATTGATTTAAAAAAAATCATTAAAAATTCCTCAAAAATCATTAAAAAATCATAAAAAATCCCCAAAAAATCATAGAAAAAATTTTAAAAATTCCCAAAAAATCCCCAAAAATCCCCAGAGGCCACCTGAGCCCTCACCTGTCGGGGACTCACCTGTGTGCACCCTCTGGTGGCTCTGGTAGGAGGAGAGCTGGGTGAAGGCCTTGCCGCAGGTGCGGCACGGGAAGGGTTTGGCGGCGGCGTGGATGCGCTGGTGGCACGACAGCGACGAGGAGCGGCCGAAGCTCTTCCCGCACTCGGCGCACAGGTACGGCCGCTCACCTGCCGGGACGGGCATGGCACGGCTGGGGCACCGGCCAGCTGTGCCCCAGATGTGTCTCTATACCCCCAGGTGTGCCCCAGATGTGTCCAGGTGTGTCCCAGCTGTGTCTCTCCATAGCCCCAGGTGTGTCCAGGTGTGTCCCAGGTGTGTCCCAGGTGTGTCCCTATATCCTCAGGTGTGTCCCAGGTGTGTCTCCATACCCCCAGGTGTGTCCCAGCTGTGTCCCAGGTGTGTCTCCATATGCCCAGGTGTGTCCCAGGTGTGTCTCTATACCCCCAGCTGTGTCCCAGCTGTGTCCCAGGTGTGTCCCAATATCCCCAGGTGTGTCTCTATGTCCCCAGGTGTGTCCCAGGTGTGTCCCATGTGTGTCCACGTGTCCCAGGTGTGTCTCAGGTGTGTTCCCAGGTGTGTCTCAGGTGTGTCCCAGGTGTGTCCAGGTGTGTCTCCATATCCCCAGGTGTGTCCTCAGGTGTCTCCACATCCCCAGGTCTGTCCAGGTGTGTCCCAGGTGTGTCCCAGGTGTGTCTCCGTACTCTCAGGTGTGTCCCAAGTGTGTCCAGGTGTGTCCCTATATCCCCAGGTGTGTCCCTATATCCCCAGGTGTGTCCCAGGTGTGTCTCCACATCCCCAGGTGTGTCCAGGTGTGTCCCCATATCCCCAGGTGTGTCTCTATATCCCCAAGTGTGTCTCAGGTGTGTCCCAGGTGTGTCTAACATGTCCCAGGTGTGCCCAGGTGTGTCCCAGGTGTGTTTTTATCCCCCTAGGTGTGCCTAGGTGTATCTCAGGTGTGTCTAACATGTCCCAGGTGTATCTCAGGTGTGTCCCAGGTATATCTTACATGTCCCAGGTGTATCCCAGGTGTGCCCCAGGTGTATCCCAGGTGTGTTTTTACCCTCCCAGGTGTATCCCAGGTGTGCCCCAGGTGTGTCACTCACCCGTGTGCGCCCTCAGGTGGTTGCGCAGGTCCTTGCGCTCGGCGTAGGCCTTGGGGAAGGTGTGCCCAGGTGTGCCCAGGTGTGTTTTTACCCTCCCAGGTGTATCCCAGGTGTATCCCAGGTGTATCCCAGGTGTGCCCAGGTGTGTTTTTACCCTCCCAGGTGTATCCCAGGTGTGCCCCAGGTGTGTCACTCACCCGTGTGCGCCCTCAGGTGGTTGCGCAGGTCCTTGCGCTCGGCGTAGGCCTTGGGGCAGGTGCCGCAGGTGTGTGGCCGCAGCCCCGCGTGGCCCCGCAGGTGCTTGCGGAACACGGAGGGGTCGGCGAAGGCCTTGGGGCACTGGGGGCAGGTGAGGGGGCGCTCACCTGTGTGCGAGCGCAGGTGCACGGCCAGCCGGGCGGGGGAGGGGAACGAGCGGGGGCAGCTGGGGCACGGGAAGGGCGGGGCCGCCCGGGGGGAGGGGCCTGCGACGGCGGGGGCGGGGCCAGGGGGGGCGGTGATGTCGCCAGGTGTGGCCTGGGTGGGGTTGGAGGGGGCGGTGACGTCACCGGGCGGGTTAGAGGCAGCTCCAGGTGAGCTGTGGGCGGGGCTTGAAGGCGTGGTGACGTCACCAGGTGCGTCCGGATTGGCTCCAGGTCTGGTCAAGGGGGCGGTGACATCACCCGGTGAGGTGAGGGAGGGGCCAGGTGGGTCAGAGGGGGCGGGTGACGTCACCAGGTGAGCTGTGGGACGGGTTTGAGGGGTCGGTGACGTCACCAGGTGAGCCAGGATTGGCTCCAGGTGAGTTGTGGGCGGAGCTTGAGGGGTCGGTGACGTCACCAGGTGAGCCAGGGGCGTGGCCAGGGAGGTTGGGGGCTCCTCCAGGTGCATCATGGGAAGGTTCCAGGTGAGCGGCGGCGGCGTCGCCAGGTGAGCTGTGGGCGGGGCTTGAGGGGGCGATGATGTCACCAGGTGTGCTCGAGGCGGCGATGACGTCATCAGGTGCATCACGGGAAGGCCCCAGGTGGGCAGTGACGTCACCAGCGGAAGCGATGACGTCATTGGGCGTGGCCGGGCAGGACATGGCGGCACCACCAGGGGAACTCCAGGGGTGGGCGGAGCCTCGAGGGGAGCTCAGGGGTGGGCGGAGCCTCCAGGAGAGTTCAGGGTAGAGGGGTGGAGCCTCCAGATGTGGGCAGAGCCTCCAAGGGTGGGAGGAGCCTCCAGATGAGCTCAGTGGGTGGTGGGTGGAGCCTCCAGGAGTGGGCGGAGCCTCTGGATATGGGTGGAGCCTCCAGGAGTGGGGGGAGCCTCTGGATGTGGGTGGAGCCTCCAGGAGTGGGCGGAGCCTCCAGGTGAGCTCAGGAAGGGGGCGGAGCCTCCCGGTGCATGATGGGAACTGCGGGGGGGGGGGACAGCGCCAGGTGAGGGGGGAGAGGCAAAAAATTCCCAATTTTGGGGCATTTTTGGGGAAAATTTGGGGAATTCTTGGGGTGGGGGAGGGGTGGGAAATTCCCGGTTTTGGGGAATTTTTTGGGGGAATTTTTTGGGAATTTTTAGGAGGATTTTTTTGGGGGGATTTTGGGGTTTTTTGGGGGGATGGGGGAGGGGCTGGGATCTCAAATTTTGGAGGGAATTTTTTGGGAAATTTTGGGGGAATTTTGGGGATACCGGAGGGGGGGGGGAGGGTTGAGGGGTGGGGGAGGGGTGGGAAATTCCCAATTTTGGGGGAATTTTTTGGGTTTAATTCTTAAATTTTTGGGGGCATTTTTTGGGGGTGGGGGAGGGGCCGGGGTCCCCAAACTTTGGAGGAATTTTGGGGAAATTTTGGGAATTCTGAAGGGGCTTTTTTTTTAGGGGTGGGGGAGGGGTGGAAAATTCTCTTTTCCCCCGAAATTTTGGGGGAAAATTTCATTTTATTTTTTTGGAATTTTTTTGTTTTTCGGGGATTTTTTTTGGGGGGGGGTGGGGGAGGGGCGTGTCTCCCACATTTTTAGGGAATTTTTTGGGGGAATTTTGGGAGAGTTTTGAGGGAATTTTGGGAATCCTGGAGAGGTTTTTTTAGGCGTGGGGGACGGCTGGGAAATTCCCTTTTTTTTTTAATTTTTGGGGGATTTTTGGGTGTTTTTTTTGTTTTAATTTTTGGGGGGTTTTTGGGAGGATATTTTAGGGGTCGGGGAGGGGACCGGAATACCAAATTTTGGGGGAAATTTTGGGATTTTTTTAGGGTGGGGAAGGGGCAGAGAAATCCCCATTTTGGGGGCCTTTTTTTTAATTTCAATTTTTGTGGGTTTTTTTTTTTCTTTTTTTTTTTTGGGGGGGGCGGGGTATATTTTAGGGGTGGGGGTGGGGTCGGGGAATCCCTAAAATATTTTTGGGGAAAATTTCCTCAATTCCGGGTGTGGGAAGGGGCAGAAATTTCCCCCTTTTTTTTCGGTTTTTTTTCCGGTTTTTTTTTTTTCTTTTTTCTCTTTTTTTTTTTTCCGCGTTTTTTCCCAAATTTTTTGGGGTGTTGGGGGCGGAGTCTCGGGGCGGGGGGGGAGGGGCTCGGGGGGCCCCCCCCGGGTTTATTTTGGGGGGGTGGGGGTGGGGGAGGGGTCCCCGATCCTCACCTGGGAGCGGCGGCGGCGCTAGGACCGGGCTGGGGGCGGGGCTTCCGGGGAGGGACCGGCGCTGATTGGCTGGGACGGGACTGAGCTGAGGGAGCGACTTCCGGGTAGGGACCGGCGCTGATTGGCTGAGCCGGGACTGGACTGGGGGAGCGACTTCCGGGGAGGGACCGGCGCTGATTGGCTGAGCCGGGACTGAGCTGGGGGCGCGACTTCCGGGTAGGGATCGGCGCTGATTGGCTGAGCCGGAACTGGGCTGGGGGAGCGACTTCCGGGGAGGGATCGGCGCTGATTGGTTGACCTGGGACCCGGGAATAGGCCCTGATTGGCTGGAGATGGAAAAGGGGGCGGGGCCGAGGCGCTTCCGTGTTCGGAGCGCCACAAAAGGGGGTGGGGGAGGGGATGGGGTTTTTTGGGGCATTTTGGGATTTTTGGGGGGTTTTTTTTTGTTATTTTGGGGACGTTTTGGAGTCTTTTGGGGCGAGTTTTGTTGTTTTTTAGGTTCTTTTTTATTTTTGCGGCGTTTTGGGCTTTTTTTGCGGAGATTTTGGGTTTTTCGGGGGACATTTCTGGTTTTTGGGAGGCGTTTTTTGTTTGTTTCGGCGGTTTGGGACATTTTTTAATTTTTAGTGGGGGCTTAGGGGTTTTTTGGGGGGGATTTTGGGGATTTTTGGGGAGCGGTTTGGGTTTTGGGGATGGTTTGGGATTTTTTCGGGTTTTTTTCGTGGATAATTTGGGTTTATTTCGGGTTTTTTGGTTGTTTTTAAGTCGTTTTGGGGGAATTTTGGGCTTATTTTTCTGGAGGGATTTGATTTTTTTGGGGGCAGTTTTGACGTTCTTTGGGAAATTTTGGGGGTTTTTGGGGGGAATTCGGTTTTTATGGGAAATTTTCTATTTTTGGGGGGCAGTTTTCCCTTTTTTTTTTGGGGAAGATTTTTAATTTTTGAGCTGATTTGGGATTTTTTTGAGGGGATTTTGCATTTTTTCAGCGCCTCCCGAGGATCCCGTTTGTGACAATTTGGGATTTTTTTTTGGGAAACCCCAAAATGCCATTTTTTCAGCGGGGTCACCCCCAAATTTCTTTGAGGACCCCCCCAAAAAAAAAAACCCAAACCCGAGGCGGGGTCTCTGCAGATCCGTCACCGTTTTATTGCCCAAAACCCCCCAAAATCCCCCAAAATCCCCCCAAAATGCCCCAAAATCGGGGGCCCCATTGGTTTTTAGGGGGGGCTCCCCCCAATTTCGGGGTCCCGGGGGGGTTCGGGCTCAGCCCAGGCCTCGGGGTCCCCCCAATTGTCTGGGGGGATCCCCAAAATATTGGGGGGCGTCCCTGAAATTTCGGGGCTTGGTGACGTCATGGGGGTCCCCGAATTTTCGGGGGGGGTCCCCAAATTTTCGGGGGTCCCCAAATTTCCTGGGTTTCTTGTGGGTCCGGGGGTCCCCAAATTTTCAGGGGTCCCCAAAATTTCTGGGTCTCGTGTGGGTCCGGGGCTCCCCAAATTTCCGGGGCTCCCCAAATTTCCTGGGTTTCCTGTGGGTCCGGGGGTCCCCAAATTTTCAGGGTCTCGTGTGGGTCCAGGGGTCCCCAAATTTCCGGGGCTCCCCAAATTTTCGGGGGTCCCCAAATTTCCTGGGTTTCCTGTGGGTCCCGGGGTCCCCAAATTTTCCGGGCTCCCCAAATTTCCGGGGCTCCCCAAATTTCCGGGCATTTCGGAGCTCCCAGACCCATTTAGGTGCCCCCAGCCGCCCCCAAAGTCGGGGTCCCCCCCAGTTTCGGGGTCCCCCCCCCCGAGCTCGGGGTCCCCCCCAGTTTCGGGGTCCCCCCCGGCGGACTCGGGGTCCCCCTGTTGCTCCTCCCTCTCCTCGTCCCGGGGGTCCGGGGGGGCCTCGGCGAACAAAACCTCGCGGGCGACCCCCGAGATCCAGCGCTCGTGGGGGGGCACCCAGGTGAACCTGGGGGGGCCCCGCCCACTCGGGGGGGCGGCCACGCCCACCAGGAACCACAGCCCCCGCTCCTCGCAGGCCAGGGGGGAGCCCAGGAATTCCTCCTTTTGGAACCCCCCCCAAAAAAAACAGGGAAAAAAGGAATTAATTTGGGGTTCGTTCGGGTCCTGAAATGCCCAAAAAATGGACACAAAGTAGAAAAAAGACCTGCAAAAAACCCACCCTGAAATGCATCGAAATTGCCCCAAAAATCGACCCCAAAATGGCCCCAAAATACAAAAAAAACCCCAAAAAACCCCACCCTGAAATGCATCGAAATTGTCCCAGAAATCAACCCCAAAATGGCCCCAAAATACAAAAAAAAACCCCAAAAAAACCCACCCTGAAATGCATCAAAATTGCCCCAAAAATCGACCCCAAAATGGCCCCAAAATACAAAAAAAAAACCCAAAAAAACCCACCCTGAAATGCATCAAAATTGCCCCAAAAATCGACCCCAAAATGGCCCCAAAATACAAAAACAACCCCAAAACCAAAAAACCAACCCACCCTAAAATACACCAAAATTGCCCCAAAATCAACCCCAAAACGGCTCCAAAATAAAGCCAAAACCCCCCCGAAAATGGTCTGAAAATTCCCCCAAAATTGCCCCAAAAATCAACCCCAAAATGGCCCCAAAATCAAGCCAAAACCACCTCCAAAATGGTCCCAAATTTCCCCCAAAATATCCTAAAAATTGCCCCAATAATGGCCACAAAATCACCCAAAAATAGCCCCAAAATCAACTCCAGAACTGCCCCAAAATCAACCCCAAATCCAGCCCAAAATACCCCAAAACTCGCCTCAAAATAACCCCAAAATGGCCCCAAAGCAGCCCTGAAATGCCCCAAAAAACGCCCAAAAATTAACCCCAAATTGGCCCCAAAATCCCACAAAATAGCCCCAAAATCAACCCCAGAAAAGGCCCCAAAATACCCCAAAATCCACCCTGAAATACCCCAAAAATCAGCTCCAAAACCGGCCCCAAAATAACCCAAAAAATGCTCCAGAATCAACCCCTAAATATCCCCAAAAGGGCCCCAAAAATGGCCCCAAATTACCCCAAAAATTGCCCCAAAATATCCCCAAATCAACCCCAGAAAGGGCCCCAAAAATGCCCCAAAATAACCCAAAATTCACCCCAAAAATGGCCCCAAAATCAGCCCCCAAATTAGCCCCAAAAATGGTCCCAAAATACCCCAAATTTCCCCCAAAATCCCCCAATATTCCCCCCTAAAAGCCCTCAAAATTGCCCCAATTTCCCCAGAAATTTCCTCAAAATTCCTTCAATTAAAAAAAAAAAATTTCCCCCAAAATTTTCCCTAAAATCCCAAAATTTCCCCCAAATTCTCCAAGTTTCCCCCCAATCTTTTCCCCAAATTGTCCCAAAATTTTCCACAAAATTCCCCTCAAAATCCCTCAAATCCTCCCCGAAATTCCCCCCCAAAATTTCCCGAATTTTTCCTCAAATTTTCCCAAAATTTTCCCCAAAATTTTCCCAAAATTTTCCCAAAATCCCCGTTTTTCCCCCCAGATTTCCCACCTGTCCCCCGTGGGTGCCGTTGATGCAGAAACTCTCGGGGTTTTTGGGGCCGTTTCCGTCGTTTTCGGGATTTTGGGGGCAGCGCTCGGGGCTCACCTGGGCCGGGCGGAGCCGGGCGGGGTCCCCGGGGTCTAAAAAGGGATCCGGGGTGCCAAAAAGTGATCCAGGGGTGCCAAAAAGGGATCCAGGGGTGCCCCAGGTGTGCCAAAAAGTGATCCAGGTGTGCCCAGGTGTGCCCCAGGTGTGTCCAAGTGTACCCAGGTGTGCCCCAGGTGTGCCCAGGTGTGTCCAAAAGTGATCCAGAGTGCCAAAAAGTGATCCAGGGGTGCCCAGGTGTGCCAAAAAGTGATCCAGGCGTGCCCCAGGCGTGCCTAAATGTGATCCGGGGTGCCAAAAAGTGATCCGGAGGTGCCAAAAAGTGATCCAGGTGTACCCAGGTGTGCTAAAAAGTGATCCAGATGTGCCCAAATGTGATCCAGGTGTGCCCAAGTGTGATCCAGGGTGCCCAAAAGTGATCCAAGTGTGTCCCAGGTGTGCCAAAAAGTGATCCAGTTGTGCCCTAGGTGTATCTCAGGTGTGCCCAAAAGTGATCCATGTGTGCTAAAAAGTGATCCAGGTGTGTTAAAAAGTGATCCAGGTGTGCCCCAGTTGTGCTAAAAAGTGATCCGGGGTGCCAAAAAGTGATCCAGGTGTGCCCAAATGTGATCCAGGGTGCCAAAAAGTGATCCAGGTGTGCCCCAGGTGTGCCCAAATGTGATCCGGGGTGCCAAATAATGAACCAGGTGTGCCCAGGTAAGCCCCAGGTGTGCCCAAAAGTGATCCAAGGGTGCCCCAGGTGTATCTCAGGTGTGCCCAAAAGTGATCCGGGGTGCTAAAAAGTGATCCAGGTGTGCCCCAGGTGTGCCCAGGTGAGCCCCAGGTGTGCTAAAAAGTGATCCAGGTGTGCCCAAAAGTGATCCGAGGTGCCAAAAAGTGATCCAGAGTGCCAAAAAGTGATCCAGGTGTGCTCAGCTGTATCTCAGGGGTGCCCAAAAGTGATCCAGGTGTGCCCCATGTGTGCCCCAGGTCTGCCCAAACGTGATGCAGGTGTGCCAAAAAGTCATCCCAGGGTGCCAAAAAGTGATCCAGCTGTGCCCTAGGTGTGCCCAGGTGAGCCCCAGGTGTGCCCAAAAGCAATCCAGGTGTGCCCTAGGTGTGCCCAGGTGTGCTAAAAAGTGATCCAGAGGTGCCCAAATGTGATCCAGAGGTGCCAAAAAGTGATCCAGGTGTGCCCAGGTGAGCCCCAGGTGTGCCCAAAAGTGATCCAAGGGTGCCAAAAAGTGATCCAGATGTGCCCAGGTGTGCCCCAGGTGTGCCCAAAAGTGATCCACGGTGCCAAAAAGTGATCCAGATGTGCCCCAGGTGTGCCAAAAAGTGATCCAGGTGTGCCCCAGGTGAGCCCCAGGTGTATCTCAGGTGTGCCCAAAAGTGATCCTGGTGTGCCCAGGTGCCCGGTGGGCGTGGCCAGGTGTGCCCAGGTGCATTGTGGGTGCCCCCAGGTGTGCCCAAAAGTGATCCAGAGGTGCCAAAAGGGGATCCAGGTGTGCCCAGGTGTGCCCCGGTGTATCCCAGGTACCACCCGGGTGTGCCCAGGGGTGCCCAAAAGTGATCCAGGTGTGCCCAGGTCCATGGTGGGCGTGGCCAGTTGCCCGCTGGGCGTGGCCAGGCGTGCCCAGGTGCATTGTGGGTGCCCCCCAGGTTAACGGCGGGCGTGGCCAGGCCCACAGTGTGGGCGTGTCCCAGCCCAGCCCCGCCCCCTCACCTGGCAGCAGGGCCCAGCAGGTTCCCCGGTAGGCGGTGGGCGTGGCCGGGCGCAGGGTGGGCGTGGCCAGGTGGTCCCGGTAGGGGGCGCAGAGCGGCCGCAGGTGCGGCCCCCAGGTGGGCGAGGGGCGGAGCTGCAGCAGCGCCAGGTCCGGCCCCGCCCCCTCAGGCCCCGCCCCCGCAAAGGCCCCGTGGAGGTGGAGGCGGGAACCGCGGGGGGCGGGGCCTATGGAGGGGGCGGGGCTTGGAGGGGTGGAGTCAGAGGGGGAGGGGCCAGGATGGGAGGGGCTTGAAGGGGAAGGGGAGGGGCCTGAGGTAGTGGGACCGGGATGGGCGGGGTCTGAAGGGGAAGGGGAGGGGCCTGAATGCGAGGGGCTGTCGGGGTGGGAGGAGCCTGAGAGGGCGGGGCCAGAATGGGAGTGGTCAGGATGGGAAGGGGAGGGGCCAGATGGGAAGAGGGAGGAGCCAACCAAGGGGGAGGGGCCGGGGGAGGGGTCAGAATTGGAGGGGGAGGGGCCTGATGGAGAGGGGGAGGGGCCTGATGGAGAGGGGGAGGGGCCTGAATCAGAAGGGGAGGAGTCAGAATGGGAAGGGGAGGGGCCTGAAGGACAGGGGGAGAGGCCTGATGGAGAGGGGGCGGGGCTTCCAAGCTCCGCCCCCCAGAGCTCCGCCTCCCAGGCCTCGGGGTCCTGAGCCCTGCGGGGGAAAAATGGGGAAAAAAATTTGGGGAAAATTTGGGGATTTTTGGGGTGGTTACATCATTAATTATCGTTAATGAATATTAATTAATGCTAATTTAGTCTAATCACTCACCTGATCAAGCGAATGTTGGAATAATTTCCGTTAATTTGGGGATTTCACGTTAATTCCAGTTTAATCCCCATTAATAAATATTAATTACCACTAATAAATATAAATTACCGCTATTAATTACCACTAATAAATATTAATTACCGCTAATTAATAAATGGCTCGCCCGGGGAAGCAGCCGGGGCCTGAATTTTGGGTTAATTAGGGTTAATTAGGGTTAATTTGGGTTAATTTTGTGCAATTTTGTGCAATTTTTTCAACATTTCGTGTTAATTCCAGGATAATTCCCATTATTAAATATTGATGCACATTAATTAACGCTAATTATGCCTAATTAATTAATGACTCGCCCCAGGAAGCAGCCGGGAGGTGAATTTTGGGTTAATTAGGGTTAATTAGGGTTAATTTGGGTTAATTTGGGTTAATTTCATGCAATTTTTTCTACATTGCGCGTTAATTCCAGGATAACTCCCATAGATAACAATCAATAACAATCAATTAACGCTAATTAGTGATTAATTAATTAAATGACTCACCCCAGGAAGCAGCCGGGGGGTTAATTAGGGTTAATTTGGGTTAATTTAATGCAATTTTTTCAACATTTCGTGTTAATTCCAGGATAACTCCCATTAATAAACACTGATACGTATCAATTAAGGCTAATTAACGAGTAATTAATTAATTAAGTGACTCACCCCAGGAAGCAGCTGGGGGGTGAATTTTGGGTTAATTTGGGTTAATTTGGGTTAATTTCGTGCAATTTTTTCAACATTTCATGTTAATTCCAGGATAACTCCCATTAATAAACACTGACACACGTTAATTAACGCTAATTAACGAGTAATTAATGAATTAAGTGACTCACCCCAGGAAGCAGCCGGGAGGTGAATTTTGGGTTAATTTGGGTTAATTTCATGCAATTTTTTCAACATTTCGTGTTAATTCCAGGATAACTCCCATAGACAACGATCAGTGACTATCAATTAACACTAATTAATGAATAATTAATGAATTAATGACTCACCCCAGGAAGCAGCTGGCGGCGGTGAGGACCCAGCCCCCCCCCAGCAGGGCCCCCCCGCAGCGCCGCCCCTCCCCCCCCCGCAGGGAGACCCCCCAGGGCCAGCGCGGGGGCGGGGGGAGGGGCACGGGGGGACCCCCCATGGAGCCGCAGCCTGGGGAGAGGGGGAGGGGCCACAGTCAGGGGGCGGGGCCGGGAATGGGGGGCGGGGTTAGGGATGGGGGGTGGGGTCAGGAGTGGGGGCAGAGTCAGGAATGGGGGGCGGGGTCAGAAATGAGGGGGTGGGGTCAGGAATGAGGGGCGGGGTCAATGTGGGAGGGGCAAGGTCAGGAATGGGGGTGGGGTCAATGGGGGCGGGGTCAGGAAGGAGGCGGTGGGATCAGAAATGGGGGCGTGGTCAGGAATGGGGAGGGCGGGGTCAGGAATGGGGGCGGGGTCAATGGGGAGGGGCAGGGTCAGGAATGGGGGGCGGGATCAGGATGGGGGTGGGGTTAGGGATGGGGCGGGGACAATGGGGGAGGGGCCAGAGTCAGGGGGCGGGGCCAGAACCGGGGGGCGGGGTTAGGGATGGGGGCGGGGCCAGATTCAGGGGGCGGGGCCGGGAATGGGGGCGGGGTTACGGATGAGTGGGTGGGGTTAGGAATGGGGGGGCGGGGTTAGGAATGGGGGGCAGGGTCAGGAATGAGGGGATGCAGTCACAAATGGGCGGGGTCAGGAATGAGGGGGTGGGGTTAGGGATGGGGCGGGGCCATAATGAGAAGAGAGGGGTCAAGGAGGGAGGGGTGGGGTCAGAATTGGGGGCGTGGTCAAGGTTTGAGGCGGGGTCAGAATGAAGGGGTGGGGTCAGATTGAGGGGGAGGGGTCAGATTTTGGGGCGGGGTGGGGTCAGATTTGTGGGCGTGGTCAAAGGGGGCGGTGCCATAAATGAGAGGGCGGGGTCAGAATACGGGAGGGGTCAATGGGGGATGGGGCGTGGTCAAAATGAGGGGGCGTGGTCAGAAATGAAAGGGCGGAGTCAGAAACGAGGGGGCGGGGTCAATGGGAGGGGCGGGGTCAATGGGAGGGGCGGGGTCCGATTTGTGGGAGGGGCGGGGTCATAGTGGGGGGCGGAGTTAAAATTTGGGGTGGGGTCAGAATTTGGGGTGGGGGAGGGGAAGGGGCAGAACTTGGGGGAAAATTTGGGGATTTTGGGGGGGAATTTTTGGGGGATTTTTTTGGAGTTTTTTGGGGCCGGGTTTGGGGCAGGATTTCAGGCTGGTTTTGAGGGATTTTTCAGATTTTTAAGGCATTTTGGGGCATTTTTTAGAGGATTTTTGGGGGGCTTTTAAGGGATTTTCTTTTTTCATTTTTGGGGGAATTTGGGGGGGTTTTTGGGGATTTTAGGGAGGGGTTTGGGGCAGGATTTTTGGGCGGCTTTGATGGAATTTTAATGGGATTTTTACGGGGATTTCTTGGGATTTTAGGGAGGGGTTTGGGGCAGGATTTTGGGGCGGTTTTGAGCGGATTTTATGGGATTTTTTCCGGGATTTTGGCGGGATTTTTTGGGGGATTTTTTTGGGGGGAATTTTTGGGGGATTTTTTTGCGATTTTAAAGGATTTTTGGGGGATTTTTAAGGGATTTTTTTAGGTATTTTGGAGAGGCGTTTGGGGCAGGATTTTGGGGCTGTTGTGAGCGGATTTTATGGGATTTTTTGAGGGGATTTTTGGGGAATTTTGGAGGGATTTTTTGGGGATTTTTTCTGGATTTTTTGGGGGGATTTTTGGGTATTTCAGGGAAGGGTTTGGGGCAGGATTTTGGGGCAGTTTTTAGCGATTTTGGGGCAGGTTTTAGGGATTTTTTGGGGTATTTTTTTGGGGTGAATTCCGGGGATTTGGGGAGGGGTCTCACCGTAGCAGACCCCAACCTCCATCCCTGGTTTAGGGGGGAATTTGGGGGAATTTTGGGGGATTTTGGGGGAATTTCGAGGGATTTTGGGGCAGTTTTTAGGGATTTTTATGGGGATTTTTATGGGATTTTTATGGGGATTTTTTTGGGGTGAATTTCGGGGATTTGGGGAGGGGTCTCACTGTAGCAGATCCCGACCTCCATCCCCGGTTTAGGGGGATTTTGGGGCAGGATTTTGGGGCAGTTTGGAGGGATTTTGGGGCAGTTTCGAGGGATTTTGGGGCCGTTTTTAGGGATTTTTATGGGGATTTTTTGGGGGATTTTTATGGGGATTTTTATGGGGATTTTTTTGGGGTGAATTTCTGGGATTTGGGGAGGGGTCTCACCGTAGCAGATCCCGACCTCCATCCCCGGTTTAGGGGGGGATTTTGGGGGAATTTTGGGGGAATTTTGGGGTTTTTAGGGATTTTTATGGGGATTTTTATGGGGATTTTTATGGGGATTTTTGGGGGAGTTTCAGGGATTTGGGGAGGGGTCTCACCATAGCAGATCCCGACCTCCATCCCCGGTTTATGGGGGGATTTTGGGGCAGGATTTTGGGGGAATTTCGAGGGATTTTGGGGCAGTTTTTAGGGATTTTTATGGGGATTTTTATGGGGATTTTTATGGGGATTTTTTTGGGGTGAATTCCGGGGATTTGGGGAGGGGTCTCACCGTAGCAGATCCCGACCTCCATCCCCGGTTTAGGGGGATTTTGGGGCAGGATTTTGGGGCAGTTTGGAGGGATTTTGGGGCAGTTTCGAGGGATTTTGGGGCCGTTTTTAGGGATTTTTATGGGGATTTTTTGGGGGATTTTTATGGGGATTTTTATGGGGATTTTTTTGGGGTGAATTTCAGGAATTTGGGGAGGGGTCTCACCGTAGCAGATCCCGACCTCCATCCCCGGTTTAGGGGGGGATTTTGGGGGAATTTTGGGGTTTTTAGGGATTTTTATGGGGATTTTTATGGGGATTTTTATGGGGATTTTTATGGGGATTTTTTTGGGGTGAATTCCGGGGATTTGGGGAGGGGTCTCACCGTAGCAGATCCCGACCTCCATCCCCGGTTTATGGGGGGATTTTGGGGCAGGATTTTGGGGGAATTTCGAGGGATTTTGGGGCAGTTTTTAGGGATTTTTATGGGGATTTTTATGGGGATTTTTTTGGGGTGAATTTCCGGGATTTTGGGGAGGGGTCTCACCGTAGCAGATGCCGACCTCCATCCCCGGTTTAGGGGGGGATTTTGGGGCTGGATTTTGGGGCCATTTTTAGGGATTTTGGGGGAATTTCAAGGGATTTTGGGGCAGTTTTTAGGGATTTTTATGGGGATTTTTATGGGGATTTTTATGGGGATTTTTTGGGGTGAATTCCGGGGATTTGGGGAGGGGTCTCACCATAGCAGATCCCGACCTCCATCCCCAGTTTAGGGGGATTTTGGGGCAGGATTTTGGGGGAATTTCGAGGGATTTTGGGGCAGTTTTTAGGGATTTTTATGGGGATTTTTATGGGGATTTTTTGGGGTGAATTTCGGGGATTTGGGGAGGGGTCTCACCGTAGCAGATCCCGACCTCCATCCCCGGTTTAGGGGGATTTTGGGGCAGGATTTTGGGGCAGTTTCGAGGGATTTTGGGGCCGTTTTTAGGGATTTTTATGGGGATTTTTATGGGGATTTTTTTGGGGTGAATTCCGGGCATTTGGGGAGGGGTCTCACCGTAGCAGATGCCGACCTCGGCCGCGGGGTCCGGGGGGGGTCCCGGGGGCTCTCTGAGGAAGGCGCTGGGGGGGAGGCGCCGCTGCAGCCACCGCGAGTGGGCCCCGCCCAGGGCCGTGGCCAGGGCGGGGCCGTTGGGGCGGGCGCAGCCCAGGGCGAAGCTCAGGACCCCGAACTGCACCCAGCGCCCCCCCGGGAACCCCCCGCAGGTAACGGCGCCCCCCGAGTCCGCCTGGAGGGGCAAAAAAAGGGGGAAAAGAGGGGAAAAAAAATGCAAAAAACCGCGTGGAAATAGCACAGAAAATGGCGGAGATATTAAAAAAAACCATGAGAAAGAGGCAAAAAAACAGCGCTGAGAAATGTCCCAAAATATCCCCAAAATGTCGCCAAAAATATCACCAAAATGTCCCCGAAATATCCCTAAAAATATCCCTAAAATAACCCCAAAACATCCCCAAAATATCCCCAAAACATCCCCAAAATATCCCCAAAATATTTCCAAAATATCCCCAAACTATCTCCCAAAAAATCCTAAAAATATCCCCAAAATGTCCCCAAAATATCCCCAAAACGTCCCCAAAAATATCCCCAAAATATCCCCAAAACGTCCCCAAAAATATCCCCAAAACGTCTCCAAAAATATCCCTAAAATATCCCCAAAACATCCCCAAAATATCCCCAAACTATCTCCCAAAAAATCCTAAAAATATCTCCAAAATGTCCCCAAAATATCCCTAAAATATCCCCAAAATGTTCCTGAAATATCCCTAAAAATATCCCCAAAATAACCCCAAAACGTCCTCAAAATGTCCCCAAAATATCCCCAAAAGGTCCCCAAAAATATCCCCAAAATATCCCCAAAATGTGCTCAAAATATCCCCAAAACGACCCCCAAAAAATCCTAAAAATATCCCCAAAATGTCCCCAAAATATCCCCAAACTATATCCAAAAAATCCAAAAAAATCCCAAAAAAATCCAAAAAAATCGTCCAAATCCAAAACGTCCCTAAAATATCCTAAAAAAATCCTAAAAATGTCCCCAAAACATCCCCAAAACATCCCCAAAATATCCCTAAAATATCCCTAAAATATCCCCAAAAAAATCCTAAAAACTTCCCCAAAATGCTCCCAAAATATCCCCAAACTATATCCAAAAAATCCAAAAAAATCCCAAAAAAATCCAAAAAAATCCCCCAAAAATTCAAAAAAAAAATCCCCAAAAATTAAAAAAAAAATCCCCCAAAATCCCCAAAAATCCCAATTTAACCCTTTAAATCCCACCCGAGACCCCTCCCCATTTTACCTGGCAGGTCCTGGACGCCCCCAGACCCATTTGAACCCCTAAAATCCCAATTTAACCTCCCAAAACCCCCAAAAAATCCAAAAAAATTCGAAAAAAATTCAAAAAAAATCCCCAAAAAATCGAAAAAAATTTTTAAAAAAATCCCAAAAAAATCCCCCAAAAAATCCCCAAAAAATCCCCAAAAATCCCCAAAAAAATCCCAATTTCACCCCCCCCTCGAAGCCCCCTCCCCATTTTACCTGGCAGGTCCTGGACGCCCCCAGACCCATTTGAACCTCCGCAAACCCCCAAAAACCCCCCAAAAATCACAAAAAATTCGAAAAAAATTCAAAAAAAATCCCCAAAATTCCCAATTTAATCCCTCAAATCCCACCCGAGACCCCTCCCCAAATTCCCTGGCAGGTCCTGGACGCCCCCAGACCCATTTGAACCTCCCGCAACCCCCAAAAAACACCCAAAAAACCCAAAAAAAATCACAAAAAATTCGAAAAAAATCCTAAAAAATCCCAAAAAATCCTCACTTAACCCCTCAAATCCCACCCGAGACCCCTCCCCAAATTCCCTGACAGGTCCTGGATGCCCCCAGACCCATTTGAACCTCGCGAAACCCCCAAAAAACACCCAAAAAATCCAAAAAAATTCGAAAAAATTTTTAAAAAAATCCAAAAAAATTCGAAAAAAATTCGAAAAAAATCCTAAAAATTCAAAAAAAATCCAAAAAAAATCCCAAAAAAACCCCCAAAAAATCCCAATTTCCCCCCCCCCTCGAAGCCCCCTCCCCACTTTACCTGGCAGGCGCCGCGGCCGCCCCGGGCCCCCCCCCGCGCAGAGCATCCCGGGACCCCCAGATCCGCCCCAAAAATCCCAAAAAAATCCCAAAATTCCCAATTTAACCCCTCAAACCCACCCGAGACCCCTCCCCAAATCCCCTGGCAGGTCCTGGCTGCCCCCAGACCCATTTGAACCCCTAAAATCCCCATTTTAACCTCCCAAAACCCCCAAAAAAATCCAAAAAAATTCGAAAAAAATTCGAAAAAAATCCCAAAAAAATCCAAAAAAAATCCCCAAAAAATCCCAATTTCCCCCCCCCTCGAAGCCCCCTCCCCACTTTACCTGGCAGGCGCCGCGGCCGCCCCGGGCCCCCCCCGCGCAGAGCATCCCGGGACCCCCAGATCCGCCCCAAAAATCCCAAAAAAATCCCAAAATTCCCAATTTAACCCCTCAAACCCACCCGAGACCCCTCCCCAAATCCCCTGGCAGGTCCTGGCTGCCCCCAGACCCATTTGAACCCCTAAAATCCCCATTTTAACCTCCCAAAACCCCCAAAAAACACCCAAAAAATTCAAAAAAAATCGAAAAAAATCGAAAAAAATTCAAAAAAAATCCCAAAAAAATCCCAAAAAATCCCAAAAAAATCCCCAAAAAATCCTCAATTTCCCCCCCCCTCGAAGCCCCCTCCCCACTTTACCTGGCAGGCGCCGCGGCCTCCCCGGGCCCCCCCCCGCGCAGAGCATCCCGGGACCCCCAGATCCGCCCCAAAAATCCCAAAAAAATCCCAAAATTCCCAATTTAACCCCTCAAACCCACCCGAGACCCCTCCCCAAATCCCCTGGCAGGTCCTGGCTGCCCCCAGACCCATTTGAACCTCCCGAATCCCCCAAAAAACACCCAAAAAATCCAAAAAAATTCGAAAAAAATTCGAAAAAAATCCCAAAAAAATCCCAAAAAATCCCAAAAAAATCCCAAAAAATCCCCAAAAATCCCCAATTTCCCCCCCCCCTCGAAGCCCCCTCCCCACTTTACCTGGCAGGCGCCGCGGCCGCCCCGGGCCCCCCCCGCGCAGAGCATCCCGGGCCGGGCGGGCCGGGCCAGGTGGCGGCGGCCCAGGTGCGAATGGAGGCAGTTACAGGTGAGGGGCGAGAGCAGCGGCAGCTCCGCCTCCTGCAGCGGGGAACCCGCGGGCAGCGACACTGGGGAGGGGCAAAGGGAGCCCTGAGACCCCTCCCCAAATTGGGGGAGACCCCGCCCCAAATTGGGGGAGGAATCGCCCCGAAAATCCGGTGAGAAACGGTGAAAAATGGGGTGAGAAAGGGTAAAAAAATGGGGTGAGAGAGGCCAAAAACTGGGGAGAGGGAGCCCGGGAAGTCCTGAGACCCCTCCCCAAAAAACCCCGAGACCCCTCCCCAAATTGGGGTGAGACCACTCCCCAAATTGGGGGAGAAATCCCCAAAAAATTGAGTGAGAAACCCTAAAAAAATGGGGTAAGAAAGGCCAAAATCGGGGGCTTGGAGACCCCAAAAATTGGGATGAGGGACCCTAAAAATGGGTGAGACCCCTCCCCAAATTGGGGTGAGACCCCTCCCAAAATTGGGGGAGGAATCCCCCCGAAAATCCGGTGAGAAACGGTAAAAAACTGAGTGAGAAACGCTAAAAAATTGGGGTGAGAGAGGCCAAAATCGGGGCCTGAGAGACCCCAAAAATTGGGATGAGGGACCCTAAAATTGGGTGAGACCCCTCCCCAAATTTGGGCCAGACCCCTCCCCAAATTGGGGGAGGAATCGGCCCGAAAATCCGGTGAGAAACGGTGAAAAATGGGGTGAGAAACGCTAAAAAAATGGGGTGAGAGAGGCCAAAAACTGGGGAGAAGGAGCCTGAAATTGGGGTCAGACCCCTCCTCAAATTGGGGCCAGACCCCTCCCCAAATTGGGGGAGAAATCCCCCCAAAAATCCAGTGAGAAACGGTAAAAAATGGAGTGAGAAACGCTAAAAAATTGGGGTGAGAGAGGCCAAAATCGGGGCCTGAGAGACCCCAAAAATTGGGATGAGGGACCCTAAAATTGGGTGAGACCCCTCCCCAAATTTGGGCCAGACCCCTCCCCAAATTGGGGGAGGAATCGCCCCGAAAATCCGGTGAGAAACGGTGAAAAATGGGGTGAGAAAGGGTAAAAAAATGGGGTGAGAGAGGCCAAAATTGGGGAGAGGGAGCCCGGGAAGTCCTGAGACCCCTCCCCAAAAAACCCCGAGACCCCTCCCCAAATTGGGGTGAGACCACTCCCCAAATTGGGGGAGAAATCCCCAAAAAATTGAGTGAGAAACCCTAAAAAAATGGGGTAAGAAAGGCCAAAATCGGGGGCTTGGAGACCCCAAAAATTGGGATGAGGGACCCTAAAAATGGGTGAGACCCCTCCCCAAATTGGGGTGAGACCCCTCCCAAAATTGGGGGAGGAATCCCCCCGAAAATCCGGTGAGAAATCCCCAAAAAACTGAGTGAGAAACCCTAAAAAATTGGGGTGAGAGAGGCCAAAATCGGGGGTTTTGGGGTCAGTTTTGGGGTGAATTTTGGTTTGTTTTTTTTTGTGATTTTTTGGGGGTGAAATTTGGGGTTTTCTGGTGTTTTGGGGTGAATTTTGGGGTTTTTGGCACTGGTCACTCCCTGTTTTTGGCCAGCAGGGAACATTGGATATTTGTACCATTTTGGGGTGAATTTTGGGGTGAATTTTGGGGTTTTTAGGACTTTTCAGTCACCGTTTTCGGCAGGGAACATTGGATATTTTTTACCATTTTTGGGGTGAATTTTGGCATTTTTAGGACTGGTCACTCACCGTTTTTGGCCAGCAGGGAACATTGGACATTTGTACCATTTTTGAGGTCAATTTTGGGTTGAATTTGAGCATTTTTGGGGTTTTTGGCAGTGGTCACTCCCCGTTTTTGGCCAGCAGGGACCATTGGATATTTGTACCATTTTTGGGGTGAATTTTGGGGTAAATTTGGGCGTTTTTGGGGTTTTTGGCACTCACCATTTTCAGCCACGTGCCCCCACCCGCTGACCCAGCAGGGACCATTGGACATTTTGGGGTAAATTTTGGGGTAAATTTTGGGGTAAATTTTGGGGTTTTTAGCAGTGGTCACTCACCATTCTGGGCCACGTGCCCCCACCCGCTGACCCAGCAGGGACCATGGGATATTTTGGGGTAAATTTTACCATTTTTAGGAGTGGTCACTCACCATTCTCAGCCACGTGCCCCCACCCGCTGACCCAGCAGGGACCATGGGATATTTTGGGGTGAATTTTGGGGTAAATTTGGGCATTTTTGGGGTTTTTGGCACTCACCATTCTTGGCCACGTGTCCCCACCCGCTGACCCAGCAGGGACCATGGGATATTTTGGGGTAAATTTTACCATTTTTGGGGTTTTTGGCAGTGGTCACTCACCATTTTCAGCCACGTGTCCCCACCCGCTGACCCAGCAGGGACCATTGGACATTTTGGGGTCAATTTTGGGGTGAATTTTGGGGTTTTTGGCACTCACCATTCTCAGCCACATGACCCCACCCGCTGACCCAGCAGGGACCATGGGATATTATCACCATTTTTGGGGTAAATTTTGGGGTTTTTAGCAGTGGTCACTCACCATTTTCGGCCACGTGCCCCCACCCGCTGACCCAGCAGGGACCATTGGATATTTTGGGGTGAATTTTGGGGTAAATTCCTCCATTTTTGGGGTTTTTGGCACTCACCATTTTCAGCCACGTGCCCCCACCCGCTGACCCAGCAGGGACCATGGGATATTTTGGGGTGAATTTTGGGGTAAATTCCTCCATTTTTGGGGTTTTTGGCACTCACCATTCTCGGCCACGTGCCCCCACCCGCTGACCCAGCAGGGACCATTGGACATTTGTACCATTTTTGGGGTGAATTTTGGGGTTTTTAGCAGTGGTCACTCACCATTTTCGGCCACGTGTCCCCACCCGCTGACCCAGCAGGGACCATGGGATATTATCACCATTTTTGGGGTAAATTTTGGGGTTTATTGGCACTCACCATTTTCGGCCACGTGCCCCCACCCGCTGACCCAGCAGGGACCATGGGATATTTTGGGGTCAATTTTGGGGTGAATTTTACCATTTTTAGGAGTGGTCACTCACCATTTTCGGCCACGTGTCCCCACCCGCTGACCCAGCAGGGACCATGGGATATTTGTACCATTTTTGGGGTGAATTTTACCATTTTTAGGAGTGGTCACTCACCATTTTCGGCCACGTGTCCCCACCCGCTGACCCAGCAGGGACCATGGGATATTTTGGGGTAAATTTTACCATTTTTAGGAGTGGTCACTCACCATTTTCGGCCACGTGCCCCCACCCGCTGACCCAGCAGGGACCATGGGATATTTTGGGGTGAATTTTGGGGTTTTTAGCAGTGGTCACTCACCATTTTCAGCCACATGTCCCCACCCGCTGACCCAGCAGCTGCGGCCGAAGGGCGGCCGGAGGTGGGGGAGGGGCAGGCAGACGGGGCCCACGCGGGGTCCGAGCGTGGCCGGAGGCCGGAGCCGCACCAGGGCCAGGTCGTGACCCCCCCGGACGCCCCGGAAGCGCTCGTGGACAACGAGCTCGGCCACGGCCACCTCCTGGCCAGGGTCAGCGTCGGGGTCACTGCTGGGGTCAGTGCTGGGGTCACTGCTGGGGACATTCGAGTGGTCACTCTGGTGGTCACTCCTGTGGTCACCCTCGTGTCCATCCCTGTGGTCATCCCCATTGTCCATCCCTGTGGTCACTCTGGTGGTCACTGCTGTGGTCACCCTCGTGTCCATCCCTGTGGTCACTCTGGTGGTCACTGCTGTGGTCACCCTCATGTCCATCCCTGTGGTCACTCTCGGGGTCAGCCCTGGGGACATTCGAGTGGTCACTCTGGTGGTCACTCCTGTGGTCACTCTCATGTCCATCCCTGTGGTCACTCTTGTGGTCACCCTCATGTCCATCCCTGTGGTCATTCTTGTGTCCATCCCTGTGGTCACTCTCGGGGTCAGCCCTGGGGACATTCAAGTGGTCACTCTGGTGGTCACTCCTGCGGACAGTACTGGGGTCATCTATAGGGTCACCCTCATGTCCATCCCTGTGGTCATTCTCGTGTCCATTCCTGTGGTCACTCTGGTGGTCAGCCCTGGGGTCACTCTTGGGGTCAGCTCTGGGGACATTCAAGTGGTCACTCTGGTGGTCACTCCTGTGGTCACCCTCGTGTCCATCCCTGTGGTCACTCTCGGGGTCAGCCCTGGGGACAATCGAGTGGTCACTCTGGTGGTCACTGCTGTGGTCAGTCCTGTGGTCATCTTTAGGGTCACCCTCATGTCCATCCCTGTGGTCATTCTCGTGTCCATCCCTGTGGTCATCCCAGTAGTCACTTCTGTGGTCACTCCTGTGTCCATCCCTGTGGTCACTCCTGTGTCCATCCCTGTGGTCAGCCCTGTGGTCATTCTGGTGGTCACTGTCATGGTCACTCCCATGGTCACTCTTGTGGTCATTCTCATGTCCATCCCTGTGGTCACTCTCGTGGTCACTCTCGGGGTCAGCCCTGGGGACATTCGAGTGGTCATTCTGGTGGTCACTCCTGTGGTCACTCTGGTGGTCACTCCTGTGGGCTGTACTGGGGTCATTTTTGGGGTCATTTTTGGGGTCATCCCTGTGGTCACTCCTGTGGTCACTCTCGTGTCCATCCCTGTGGTCACTCTTGTGGCCACTCTCATGGTCCTATGGTCATCCCTGGGAGCCACATTGGGGTCAGTCCTGTGGTCACTCCTGTGTCCATCCCAGTGGTCACCCTCATGTCCATCCCTGTGGTCACTCCTGTGTCCATCCCTGTGGTCACTCTCGGGGTCAGCCCTGGGGACATTCGAGTGGTCACTCCTGTGGTCACTCCTGTGGGCTGTATTGGGGTCATTTTTGGGGTCAGCCCTGTGGTCACTCTCATGTCCATCTCAGCGTTCAGTCTCTTGTCCATCCCTGTGGTCACTCTTGTGGTCACTCTGGGACCCATTGGAGTGGTCAGTGGGGTGGTCAGTGCTGTGGTCAGTGCTGTGGTCACTCCCATGGTCACTCCTGTGTCCATCCCTGTGGTCCCTCAGGTGGTCACTCCTGTGGTCATCCCTGTGTCAGCCTTGTGGTCACTCCCGTGGTCACTGCTGTGGTCACTCTGGGATCCATTGGGGTGGTCACTCAGGTGGGTCAGTGGGGTGCTCAGTGCTGTGGTCACTCCTGTGTCCATCCCTGTGGTCACTCCTGTGTCCATACCAGTGGTAACTCCTGTGGTCAGTGGGGTGGTCAGTGCTGTGGTCACTCAGGTGGTCAGTGGGGTGGTCACTCTGGGACCTATTGGAGTGGTCACTCGTGTGGTCAGTGGGGTGGTCAGTGCTGTGGTCAGTGGTGTGGTCAGTGCTGTGGTCACTCCTGTGTCCATCCCTGTGGTCACTCCTGTGGTCATCCTTAGGGTCACCCTCATTGTCCCTCCCTGTGGTCACTCCCGTGTCCATACCTGTGTCCATCACAGTGGTCACTCCCGTGGTCACTCCGGGACCCATTGCAGTGGTCACTCAGGTGGTCAATGGAGTGGTCAGTGCTGTGGTCACTCAGGTGGTCACTCCGGGACCCATTGGAGTGGTCAGTGCTGTGGTCACTCCCGTGGTCACTGCCGTGGTCAGTGCTGTGGTCACTCTCGTGGTCACTCTCGTGGTCACTCTGCAGCCGCAGCCGGCCCAGCACCGCTCGCCACTCGGACAGAGGAGCCCGGAGACCCCCGGGCCTGAGGGACCCAAAACCCACGGGAATTGCCCCAAAACCATAAAACCATCAAAAAATGGTCCCAAACCACCCAAAATCAGCGACATTCACCCCAAAATTCACCCCAAGGCTCCCAAATCCCCTCACAAGGCTCCTAACTCCCCTGGGCTCACCCCTGCAGGCAGCGCGCCGCCGTCAGCACCCACTGGGGGCTCCCCAGGAACCCCAAAAGGCTCCCAAACCCCCATAAATGACCCCAAATGCCCATAAATGACCCCATAAATCCCATTACAATGCTCCCAAACCCCCTGGGCTCACCCCCTGAAGCAATGCGCCGCTGTCAGCACCCACTGGGGGCTCCCCAAATCCCCATAAATCCCCCCAAAAGGCTCCCAAATCCCCATTAAATGACCCCAATGTTCCTAACTCCCCTGGGCTCACCCTTTGAAGCAATGCGCCGCCGTCAGCACCCACTGAGGGCTCCCCAAACCCCCATAAATGACCCCAAATCCCCTCAGGCTCACCCCTTGAAGCAATGCGCCACCGTCAGCACCCACTGGGACCCCAAAAGGCTCCCAAATCCCCTCCCAAAGGCTCCTAAACCCCTCGGGCTCACCCTTTGAAGCAATGCGCCGCTGTCAGCACCCATTCCGGTGTCACCAGGGACCCCAAATGCCCATAAAGGACCCCAAGTGACCCCAAAAGGCTCCCAAACCCCTCAGGCTCACCCCTTGAAGCAATGCGCCGCGGTCAGCACCCACTGGGGGCTCCCCAAATCCCCATAAATGACCCCAAAAGGCTCCCAAACCCCCTCCCAAAGGCTCCTAAACCCCCTGGGCTCACCCTTTGAAGCAATGCGCGGCTGTCAGCACCCACTGGGGGCTCACCAGGGACCCCAAATGACCCCAAATCCCCCATAAATCCCCCCAAAAGGCTCCTAACTCCCCTAGGCTCACCCTTTGAAGCAATGCGCCGCCGTCAGCACCCACTCGGCCGTCACCAGGGAGCCCAAATCCCATTCCAATGTTCCCAAATCCCCTCTCCATGTTCCCAAATCCCCTAGGCTCACCCTTTGAAGCAATGCGCCGCGGTCAGCACCCACTGGGGGCTCACCAGGGACCCCAAAAGGCTCCCAAATCCCCTCTCCATGTTCCCAAACCCCCTAGGCTCACCCTTTGAAGCAATGCGCCGCGGTCAGCACCCACTCCGGGGTCACCAGGGACCCCAAATCCCCCATAAATGACCCCAAAAGGCTCCTAAACCCCCTGGGCTCACCCCTTGAAGCAATGCGCCGCGGTCAGCACCCACTGGGGGCTCCCCAAATCCCCATAAATCACCCCAAAAGGCTCCCAAACCCCCTCCCAAAGGCTCCCAAACCCCCTGGGCTCACCCCTTGAAGCAATGCGCCGCCGTCAGCACCCACTGGGGGCTCCCCAAATCCCATTCCAATGTTCCCAAATCCCCCATAAATGTTCCTAAACCCCTCAGGCTCACCCCTTGAAGCAATGCGCCGCGGTCAGCACCCACTCCGGGGACCCCAAATCCCCCATAAATGACCCCAAATCCCCATAAATCCCCCCAAAAGGCTCCTAAACCCCCTGGGCTCACCCTTTGAAGCAATGCGCCGCCGTCAGCACCCACTGGGACCCCAAATCCCCCATAAATGACCCCAAATCCCCTGGGCTCACCCCTTGAAGCAATGCGCCGCGGTCAGCACCCATTCCGGGCTCACCAGGGAGCCCCCGCAGCGGTGCCCCTCCCCCAGCCTCAGGCTGACCGCCCACGGCCACCGCCCCGCGCGCGCCGCCGCCCCGCCCACCACGCGGGCCCGGGAGCGCGAGCGGCCGCACTCGGACCCTGCGGGGGAGGGGAGGGAGAAAAAGGGGGAGAGGGGATTTAGGAACCGATACTGGGGGGGGACAGAGGGGGAGATTTCAGAGGGGTTTGGGGGGGTTAGGGAGCGTTTTTAGGGGGTTTAGGGGATTTAGGAACGGTTTGGGGGGGTTTAGGAGCATTTTTTCCGGTGGTTTAGGGGATTTAGGAACCTTTTCGAGGGATTTTGCGGGGGATTTGGGGGGTTTAGGAACCTTTTATTGGTGGCTTAGGGGGTTTAGGAACCTTTCAAAGGGATTTGGGGGGCTTTAGGAACTTTTTTTTGGCGGTTTAGGGGATTTAGGAACCTTTTTTGAGGGATTTAGGAACATTTTTTCGGTGGTTTAAGGGATTTAGGAACATTTTTGAGGGATTTTGGGGGGGTTTAGGAACCATTCTGGGGTGATTTCAGGGGATTTGGGGGGGGATTGGGGGGGTTTAGGAACCTTTTATGGGGGGTTTAAGAACATTTTTTTCAGTGGTTTAGGGGATTTAGGAACCTTTTTGAAGGATTTTGGGGGGTTTAGGAACCTTTTTGAGGGATTTAGGAACGTTTTTCCGGTGGTTTAGGGGGTTTAGGAACCTTTCTGAGGGATTTTTGGGGGAATTTGGGGGATTTAGGAACCTTTCTGGGGTGATTTCAGGGGATTTTGGGGGGATTTTGGGGGGTTTAGGAACATTTTTCCGGCAGTTTAGGGGATTTAGGAACCTTTCTGAGGGATTTGGGGGGGGATTTGGGGGGATTAGGAACTTTTTTTGGCGGTTTAGGGGGTTTAGGAGCCTTTCTGAGGGATTTTGGGGGGTTTAGGAACCTTTCTGGGGTGATCTGGGGGGTTTAGGAACCTTTCTGAGGGATTTTGGAGGGGGATTTGGGGGTTTAGGAGCCTTTTCGGGGGGTTTAGGAACATTTTTTTGGTGGTTTAGGGGATTTAGGAACCTTTCTGAGGGATTTTGGGGGGTTTAGGAACCTTTTTGGGGGATTTTGGGGGGTTTAGGAACCTTTTTGGGGCATTTAGGAACTTTTTTTTGGTGGTTTAGGGGATTTAGGAACCTTTTTGGGGGATTTTGGGGGTTTTAGGAACATTTTATGGGGGTTTAGGAACATTTTTTCAGTGGTTTAGGGGGTTTAGGAACCTTTCTGAGGGATTTTGGGGGCTTTAGGAACCTTTCTGGGGTGATTTCAGGGGGTTTTGGGGTGGATTTGGGGGATTTTTGGGTCTTTCACGGGGGATTTAGGGGCATTTTTAGGGGATTTAGGGGATTTTTAGGGGATTTGGGGGATTTGGGGGATTTAGGGGCTTTTCAGGGGGATTTTGGGGGATTTTTAGGGGATTTGGGGGATTTAGGGGCCTTTCAGGGGGGATTTTGGGGATTTTAGGGGATTTTTGGGCTGGATTTTGGTGGATTTGGGCTCATTGGGGGTGAATTTTGGGGCTTTTTTGGGTCCATTTTGGGGTTTTTGGGTGGATTTGGGGGAATTTGGGGGATTTCAGGGGGATTTTGGGGCATTTTTAGGGGATTTTGGGGTTTTTCAGGGGGGGATTTTTCGGGGATTTTTGGGCTGGATTTTGGTGAATTTTGGGGCTTTTTTGGGTCCATTTTGGGGTTTTTGGGGTGGATTTGGGGGTGGATTTGGGGTCTTTCAGGGGGGATTTGGGGGATTTTGGGGGATTTAGGGCATTTTTAGGGGATTTAGGAGATTTTGGGGTGGATTTTGGTGGATTTGGGGGTGGATTTTGGGGCCATTTTGGGGTTTTTTGGGCCCCTTTGGGCTCCATTTCCCATTTTTGGTTTCCGGGCGGTTTTGGGGCCCCTCCCCCACCCTGCCCCTCCCCCCCCCCCCCCAATTCCGCGGTTGCCAAAGCGGGGGTGGGGGAGGGGCGGTTTTGGGGTTCCCCAAATCCCAATTTTGGGGCTTTTTACCCCAATTTTTGGGGTTTTTAACCCCAATTTTGGGTTTTTTTACCAAAATGTTTGGGGTTTCCCCCCCATATTTGAGATTTTTTGCCATTTTTGGTCCCATTTTCCCATTTTCGGGGATTCTTATCCCAATTTTTGGAGCCATTTTCCCAAATTTTGGGGATTTTTTCCCCCCCATTTTGGGTTTTTTCCCCAATTTTTGGGGTTTTTTCCCCAAATTTTGATTTTTTTCCCAATTTTTTTGGGTCCTTTTCCCCATTTTTTCCCATTTTTACCCCAAATTTTTGGCTCATTTTCCCCATTTTTTGTTATTTTTCACCCCAATTTTTTGGGATTTTTTTCCCCCCATTTTCACCCCCCCTCATGAATATTCCACACCTCATTTGCATAACTCACATTCTGACTCCGCCTCCGCCTCGGCGCCGCTCACGGAACCTTTTGGGGAAAAATTGGGAAAATTTGTGGGAATTTGGGGAATTTTAGGAATTTTTTGGGGGAAATTTTGGGGGAATTTTGGGAAAATTTTGGGGAATTTTGGGGGGATTTTTTTTTTTAATTTTTGGGGATTTTGGGGCGATTTTGGGGCAATTTTTGGGGAAATCTGGGGGAAATTTTGGGGCAAATTTTGGGGGATTTTTGGTGGCATTTTGGGGAATTCTTGGGAGATTTTTTTTGTGAATTTTTGGAGATTTTTGGAGGAAATTTTGGGTGAATATTTAGTGAATTTGGGGGGAATTTTAGGTGATTTTTTTAGTGAATTTTGGGGGATTTTTTGGGGGGATTTTGAGGGGATTCGGGTCAATTTTGGGGGAATTTTTGGTGAATTTTTGGGGTTTTTTTTTCCCTTTATTTTTGAGGAATTTTCCCCCGCCCCTCCCCCACCGCCCCGGGCTCATTTTTGGGGTTTGTTTGGGGCCCCTCCCCCACCCCCCGGGTGATTTTTGGGGTTTTTTTGGGGCCGGTCCGACCGGTCCCGAGGCCCCGCCCCCGACGCCGGGGACCCCCCCGGGGCTCGGCCCCAAAATAACCCCAAAAAAATCCCCAAATAATCCCTAAAAAATCCCAAAATAATCCCCAAAATAATCCCCCAAAAAACCCCAAAATAATCCCCAAAATAATCCCAAAAAATCCCTAAAACAATCCCCCCAAAAAACCCAAAAAACCCCAAAATAACCCCCCAAAAAACCCCTAAAAATCCCCCAAAAACCCCAAAATCCCCCCCAAAACCCCAAAAAACCCCCCAAAAACCCCAAAATAATCCCCAAAATAACTCCCAAAATATTCCCCCCAAAAAATCCAAAAAACCCCCAAAATAATCCGCCAAAAAAACCCCAAAAAATCCCTAAAATAATCCCCCAAAAAACCCAAACAATCCCCAAAATAATCCCCCCAAAAAATCCCCAAAAAACCAAAAAAAATCCCCAAAATAATCCCCTAAACAACCCCAAAAACCCCCAAAATAATCCCTCAAAAAAACCCCAAAAATCCCCCCAAAACCCCAAAATAATCCCCCCAAAAAATCCCCAAAAAACCAAAAAAAATCCCCAAAATAATCCCCTAAACAACTCCAAAAACCCCCAAAATAATCCCCCAAAAAACTCCAAAAAATCCCCCCAAAAAATCCCCAGAAAACCCAAAAAAATCCCCCAAAAATCCCCAAAAATCCCCCCCAAAAGCCCAAAATAATCCCCCAAAAAACCCAAAATAATCCCCAAAAAAACCCGAAAAACCCCCCGAAAAAAATTTTAAAAAATCCCAAAATATCCCCAAAAAACCCCAAAATCCCCCCAAAAAACCCCAAAATTCCCCCTAAAAATCCCCTTAAAAACCCCCAAACCCCAAAAACCCCAAAATCCCCCAAAAAAACCCCAAAAAATCCCCAAAAAGCCCCAAATCCCCACTCACGGATGAGCAGCAGCAGCAGCAGCGGCGCCAGCGCTGTCGGGACCTGTCGCGACATGGGGGGAGGGGCGGGGGGAGGAGATTTGGGGCAATTTCGGGACTTTTTGGGATTTTTTTGGATTTTTGGGGGATTTTTTAGGAATTTTTTGGGGATTTTTTGGGGATTTTTTGGGAGTTTTTGGGGTCCCGGCCTCGGCCGCGACTTTTGGGGCGACTTTTGGGGCGCCCCAAGCCCCGCCCACCGCGCCTGACCACGCCCCTCGGAGGAAACCACGCCCCTTTATTTAAATTTAGAGCGGCCCCTGAGCCCTGTGGAAGCCACGCCCCTTTATTTAAATTTGCGGCGGCTCTGAGGAAACCGCCCCCCTTTATTTAAATTTGAAGGTCTCAGTGGAAGCCACGCCCATTTATTTAAATTTGGAGCGCCTACTCCGAAGCCACGCCCCTTTATTTAAATTTAAGCGTGGTCACGCCCACCTCGGGAGTGCGGCGGGAAATTTGGGGGGTTTTGGGGTGAATTTGGGGGTAAAATTTGGGAATTTTGGGGTCAAATTTGAAAGTTTGGGTGGGAAAAGGGGATTTTGAGTCCAAAATTGGGAAATTGGGGTGAAAAGGGGAATTTTAAAGAAAAAAATTGGAACTTTGGAAGCGAAAATTGGGAATTTTGGGGCAAAATAATTGAGGGTTTGGGATCAAAAAGGCGAATTTTCACCCAAAAATTGGGAATTTGGGGTGAAAATGGAAATTTAGGGGAAAAAGGGGCATTTTATCCCCAAAATTGTTTATTTGGGGGAAAAATTTGGGAATTCGGGGACAAAAAGGGGAATTTTAACCCAAAACTCTGGAATTTGGGGAGAAAAGGGAATTTAGGGGCAAAAAAATGGAGGATTTGGAGTAAAAAGGGGAATTTTGAGATAAAAAGTGGGGATTTGGGGTAAAAATTTGGGGGTTTGGGGTAAAAAATTGGGAATTTAGGGGCAAAAAGGGGAATTTTAAATCAAAAGTTGGGAGTTTGCGCAAAAAACAAAAAAAAAAGGAATTTTAGGGTGAAAAATGGAGAAATTGGGCTAAAAAAGGAGAATTTTGAGTCAAAAATTGGGAAATTTGGGTTAAAAGAGGGGATTTTGGGAGAAAAGAGGACACTTTAACCCAAAAAATTGGGGTGAAAAATCGGAAATTTGGGGGGCGAAAATTGGAATTTTAAATCAGAAATTGGAGCCCAACAACTAAGCCACGCCTCCAAATTCAAACCACGCCCACTCAGATTGAAGCCACGCCTCCGAATTTAAACCACGCCTCTCATCGCGACCAAACCACGCCCCCAGCAGCCAAACCACGCCTCCAAATTCAAACCACGCCCGCTTACAGTAAAGTCACGCCCCCAGATTTAAACAGCGCTTCTCGCAACACTTAAACCACGCCTCCAAACGCAAACCGCGCCTCTCATAGCAACCAAACCACGCCCCTAGCACGTAAACCACGCCTCCAAATGCA
The DNA here is from genome assembly GCF_023055355.1 of Agelaius tricolor. Lineage (NCBI taxonomy): Eukaryota > Metazoa > Chordata > Aves > Passeriformes > Icteridae > Agelaius > Agelaius tricolor. Next base: position 300,438 of record NW_027269367.1, on the reverse strand, counting down.
AACCACGCCTCTCATAGCAACCAATCCCCGCCCCTCCCCGTCTCCGAGCAACCAATCCCCGCCCCTCCCCGTCTCCGAGCAACCAATCCCCGCCCTTCCCCCGTCTCCCAGCAACCAATCCCCGCCCTTCCCCCGTCTCCCAGCAACCAATCCCCGCCCCTCCCCGTCTCCTAGCAACGCGTCGCGGCCGTTGTGCGTCACTTCCGGCGGCCTCCAAGATGGCGGCGGCGGGGCCCGGCTCGGTCCCGGAGGCCCCGGGCGGGTCCGGGGGGGCCCCGGGAGGGCCCCGAGCGACCCCGGAGGGTCCCGGGGGAGGAAGCGGGGCCGGGACGGGCACCGGGAGCGGGCGCGGAGCGCCGGGAAACGCGGGGAGCGCCAGGGACGCGGAGGTGGCGGTGGAGATCGGGGAGACGTATCTGTGCCGGAGGGCGGACGGGAGCTGGCGTGAGTGACACTGGGCAAACTGGGAGCGTTATACTGGTTATACTGGGCAAACTGGGATGAGTATCTGTGCCGGAGGGCGGACGGGAGCTGGCGTGAGTGACACTGGGAGGGCTATACTGGTTATACTGGGCAAACTGGGATGAGTATCTGTGCCGGAGGGCGGACGGGAGCTGGCGTGAGTGACACTGGGCAAACTGGGAGTACTGGGAGGGTTGTACTGGTTATACTGGGCAAACTGGGATGAGTGTCTGTGCCGGAGGGCGGACGGGAGCTGGCGTGAGTGATACTGGGGGGGTTATACTGGTTATACTGGGCAAACTGGGAGTGCTGGGAGGGTTATACTGGTTATACTGGGCAAACTGAGACCGTTACACTGGGTAAACTGGGGATACTGGGCAAACTGGGAGGGTTATACTGGGCAAACCGGGACCGTTACACTGGGTAAACTGGGAGGGTTATACTGGGCAAACTGGGCAAACTGGGAAGGTTATACTGGGCAAACTGGGTGGGTTATACTGGGCAAACTGGGAGGGTTATACTGGGCAAACTGGGAGGGTTATACTGGGCAAACTGGGTGGGTTATACTGGGCAAACTGGGATGGTTATACTGGGCAAACTGGGATGGTTATACTGGGCAAACTGGGAGGGTTATACTGGGCATACAGGGGTTGTGATACTGGGCAAACTGGGTAAACTGGGAGGGTTATACTGGGCAAACTGGGAGTGGGATACTGGGGGAACTGGGAATGGGGTGGGGGGAATGGGAACTGGTCCCAGTCCATTCCCAGTTTGATACTGGTCCCATCCCAGTCCCTCCCAGTCCCTCCCAGTCCATCCCAGTTAATCCCAGTTTGTTCCATTCCCCTCCCAGTCTCTCCCAGTCCCTCCCAGTCCATCCCAGTCAATCCCAGTTTGTTCCATTCCCTTCCCAGTCCCTCCCAGTCGATCCCAGTTTGTCCCAGCCCCATTCCCAGTATATCCCAGTCCATCCCAGTATATCCCAGTCAATCCCAGTTTGTTCCAGACTCGGCTGAGGTGATCCAGTCCCGCCTGAACGAGCAGGAGGCGCGCGAGGAGTTCTACGTGCACTACGTGGGCTGTGAGTGAACTGGGCAAACTGGGAGGGACTGGGACGGACTGGGATGGACTGGGAGGGACTGGGAGGGACTGGGAGAACTGGGAGGGGACTGGGAGGGACTGGGATGGACTGGGAGGGACTGGGAGGGACTGGGAATGGATTGGGAGGGACTGGGATGGACTGGGATCCACTGAGAAGGGAATGGAACAAACTGGGATTGACTGGGATGGACTGGGACAAACTGGGATGAACTGGGAGGGCACTGGGACAAACTGGGATGGACTGGGAATGGACTGGGAGGGGACTGGGATGGACTGGGACAAACTGGGAGGGGACTGGGATGGACTGGGGATGGTTCCCAGTGCTCCCAGTTCAAACCAGTAACTCCCAGTTAATCCCAAACTGGGGGGATTGGGACCCATGGGATGGATGGGGATGGTTCCCAGTGCTCCCAGTGCTCCCAGTTCACACCAGTAACTCCCAGTACAATGCACACCATGGGGATTTGGGCACCCTGGGATGGCTGGGGATGGACCAGGGGTGTCCCAGTGCTCCCAGTTCAAACCAGTGCTCCCAGTTAACCCCAAACTGGGGGGATTGGGACCCATGGGATGGGTTGGGGACAGTTCCCAGTGCTCCCAGTTCAAACCAGTGCTCCCAGTTAACCCCAAACTGGGGCGATTGGGACCCATGGGATGGGTTGGGGATGGTTCCCAGTGCTCCCAGTGCTCCCAGTAAGTCCCAGTTGTCCCAGTTAACCCCAAACTGGGGGGATTGGGACCCATGGGATGAACTGGGAGGGTTCCCAGTGCTCCCAGTAACTCCCAGTAACTCCCAGTTCAATTCACACCATGGGGATTTAAAGGCTCCGAGCAGGACGGGGTGAACTGGGGTGAACTGGGGGTGTCCCAGTGCTCCCAGTTCAAACCAGTGCTCCCAGTTCAATGCACACCATGGGGATTTAAAGGCACTGAGCAGGACGGGGTGAACTGGGGTGAACTGGGGGTGTCCCAGTGCTCCCAGTAACTCCCAGTACAATGCACACCATGGGGATTTGGGCACCCTGGGATGGCTGGGGATGGTTCCCAGTGCTCCCAGTGCTCCCAGTTCACACCAGTGCTCCCAGTTAACCCCAAACTGGGGGGATTGGGGCCCATGGGATGAACTGGGATGGTTCCCAGTGCTCCCAGTTCACACCAGTGCTCCCAGTTCACAGCAGATCCAGGGGATTTAAAGGCTCTGATCAGGATGGGGTGAACTAGGGTGAACTGGGGATGGACTGGGGGTGTCCCAGTGCTCCCAGTAACTCCCAGTAAATCCCAGTAACTCCCAGTACAATGCACACCATGGGGATTTAAAGGCTCAGAGCAGGACGGGGTGAACTGGGGTGAACTGGGGGTGTCCCAGTGCTCCCAGTTCAAACCAGTGCTCCCAGTTAACCCCAAACTGGTGTGATTGGGGCCCATGGGATGGTTCCCAGTGCTCCCAGTTCACAGCAGATCCAGGGGATTTAAAGGCTCAGAGCAGGACGGGGTGAACTGGGGTGAACTGGGGATGGACTGGGGATGGTTCCCAGTGCTCCCAGTTCAAACCAGTGCTCCCAGTTAATCCCAAACTGGGGCGATTGGGACCCATGGGATGGATGGGGAGGGTTCCCAGTGCTCCCAGTGCTCCCAGTTCACACCAGTAACTCCCAGTAACTCCCAGTTCAATGCACACCATGGGGATTTAAAGGCCCTGAGCAGGACGGGGTGAACTGGGGTGAACTGGGGTGAACTGGGGATGGACTGGGGATGGTTCCCAGTGCTCCCAGTGCTCCCAGTAAGTCCCAGTACAATGCACACCATGGGGATTTGGGCACACTGGGATGGCTGGGGATGGACTGGGGGTGTCCCAGTGCTCCCAGTAAGTCCCAGTTGTCCCAGTTAACCGGCGCCTGGACGAGTGGGTGGACCGGAACCGCCTGGGGATGGCTCCCAGTAACTCCCAGTAACTCCCAGTACAATGCACACCATGGGGATTTGGGCACACTGGGATGGCTGGGGATGGTTCCCAGTGCTCCCAGTGCTCCCAGTTCACACCAGTGCTCCCAGTTAACCGGCGCCTGGACGAGTGGGTGGACCGGAACCGCCTGGCGCTGTCCAAGAGCCTCAAGGAGGCCGCCCAGAAGAGCTCGGAGCCGTTCCTGGGGGAGCTGGCGGAGCCCGAGAGGAAAATCACCAGGAACCAGAAACGCAAACACGACGAGATCAACCACGTGCAGAAGGTCTGGGAGGCACTGGGATATACTGGGATATACTGGGAGGGGATTGGGGGGCACTGGGATATACTGGGAGGGACTGGGAGGGACTGGGAGGGGATTGGGGGGCACTGGGATATACTGGGAGGGGACTGGGAGGGACTGGGAGCGAGTTAAAGGGGACTGGGATGGAGTTAAGGGGGACTGGGATCAGTTTAGGGGGCACTGGGATGAACTGGGAGGGACTGGGAGGGGATTGGGGGGTACTGGGATATACTGGGAGGGACTGGGAGCGACTTTAAGGGGACTGGGATGGAGTTAGAGGGGATTAAATGGGGTTTAAGGGGACTGGGATCACTTTAGGGGGCACTGGGATGGACTGGGATATACTGGGATGGATTGGGATGGAACTGGGATGGACTGGGAGGGAACTGGGATATACTGGGATGGCACTGGGATGGGGTTGGGGGTTACTGGGATGGACTGGGAGGGACTGGGATGGACTGGGAGGGACTGGGAGTGAGTTTAAAGGGACTGGGATGGAGCTAAAGGGGACTGGGATCAGTTTAGAGGGCACTGGGATGGACTGGGAGGGAACTGGGATATACTGGGATGGACTGGGATGAACTGGGATGAACTGGGACCGACTGGGAGGGACTGGGAATGAACTGGGAGGGACTGGGAGGGACTGGGTTATACTGGGAGGGACTGGGATGGAGTTAGAGGGGATTGAAATGGGGTTAAAGGGACTGGGATGGAGTTAAAGGAGATTGCAATCAGTTTAGGGGGCACTGGGATGGACTGGGATGGAACTGGGATGGACTGGGAGGGACTGGGATGGACTGGGAGCGAGTTAAAGGGGACTGGGATATACTGGGAGGGGACTGGGAGGGACTGGGATATACTGGGATATACTGGGAGGGACTGGGATGAACTGGGAGGGACTGGGATGGACTGGGAGGGGATTGGGGGGCACTGGGATGGACTGGGATGGACTGGGAGGGACTGGGAGGGACTGGGATCCCACATCAAGCACTGGGCCCTACTGGTCTTTACTGGTTTCTACTGGTTCTTAGGGGTTTCCATCAGCTGTTACTGGTCTGTACTGGTCTATACTGGTCTGTACTGGTCTATACTGGTCCGTACTAGTTTATAATGGTTTATTATGGTTTATAATGGTCTATACTGGTCCGTACTGGTTTATAATGGTTTATACTGGTCTGTACCGGTTTATACTGGTCCGTACTGGTCTATACTGGTCCGTACCGGTTTATACTGGTCTATACTGGTCTGTACTGGTCTATACTGGTCCGTACTGGTTTATAATGGTTTATACTGGTCTGTACTGGTCTATACTGGTCCGTACTGGTTTTGCAGACCTACGCCGAGATGGACCCGACCACGGCGGCGCTGGAGAAGGAGCACGAGGCCGTGAGTGGGGCAGGGACAAATGCGGGGATTGGGGATTTTTATGGGAATTTTTGGGGATTTTTAATGGGAATTTTAGGGATTTTTTTGGGATTTTTTAGGGATTTTTATTTTGATTTTTGGGGAATTTTTAGGGATTTTTTAGGGATTTTTTTGATTTTTTTAATGGGTTTTTTTTTTGGATTTTTAATGGGATTTTTAATGGGATTTTTAATGGGAATTTTTTGGAATTTTTTGGGGGGATTTTTTAGGGATTTTTTTATTATTTTTTGGGAATTTTTTAGGGATTTTTTTGGGGATTTTTTAATGGGAATTTTGGGGAATTTTGAATGGGAATTTTTGGGGGATTTTTTTAGAGATTTTTTTAAATTATTTTTGGGAATTTTTGGGCTTTTTTTTTTTGGATTTTAATGGGAATTTTTTTGGGATTTTTTAGGGGAATTTTGGGGAATTTTAATGGGAATTTTTGGGGATTTTTAATAGGGATTTTTTAAATGGAATTTTGGGGATTTTTAATGGGAATTTTGGGGATTTTTTTAGGGATTTTTTGGGATTTTTAATGGAATTTTTGGGGATTTTTTAGGGATTTTTAGGGATTTTTATTGGGAATTTTTTGGGATTTTTAATAGAATTTTTTGGGATTTTTTTTAGGGATTTTTGAGGAATTTTTAGGGATTTTTATTTTGATTTTTTTGGGGAATTTTTAGGGATTTTTTTTATTTTTTTGGATTTTTTGGGATTTTAAATGGGAATTTTTTAGGGATTTTTTGGGAATTTTTTAGGGATTTTTGGGAGATTTTTAAGGGATTTTTTTTAGGAATTTTATTGGGAATTTTTGGGGATTTTTAGGGATTTTTTAGGGATTTTTTAGGGATTTTTTTTGGGGATTTTTAATGGGATTTTGAGGATTTTTAATGGATTTTTTTTTTATTTTTAATGGGAATTTTGGGGATTTTTAGTGGGTATTTTTGGGGAATTTTTAGGGATTTTTAATGGAATTTTTGGGGATTTTTTGGGGATTCTTTTAGGGATTTTTAATGGGATTTTTTTAGGAATTTTAATGGGAATTTTTGGGGATTTTTAATGGGAATTTTTGGGAATTTTTAATGAGAAATTTCTTTGATTTTTTGGGAATTTTTTGGGGGGATTTTTAATGGGAATTTTTTGGATTTTTTACGGGATGGATCCTGGGCTGGTTTTCGGCCATTTCTGGCCCTTTTTAGGTCATTTTTGGGCCATTTTTAGCGGGATTTTTGCGGGGTTTTTTGGGGATTTGGGCACCCAGGTGTGCCCAGGTGTCCATTCCAGATCACCCAGGTGAAATACATGGACAAGATCCTCACCTGGGCTGGATCCTGGGGCTGGTTTTAGGCCATTTCTGGCTGGTTTTGTCCATTTCTGGCCCTTTTTGGGTCATTTTTGGGCCATTTTTAGCGGGATTTTTGCGGGGTTTTTTGGGGATTTGGGCACCCAGGTGTGCCCAGGTGTCCATTCCAGATCTCCCAGGTGAAATACATGGACAAGATCCTCACCTGGGGCACCTGGAGATCCTCACCTGGGCTGGATCCTGGGGTGGTTTTCGGCCATTTTTGGCAGTTTCTGGGCCATTTTTGGCCCTTTTTAGGTCATTTTGGGGCCATTTTTAGTGGGATTTTTTGGGGATTTGGGCCCCCAGGTGTGCCCAGGTGTGCCCCCTGTGCCTGTCCCAGATCACCCAGGTGAAATACATGGACAAGATCCTCACCTGGGGCACCTGGAGATCCTCACCTGGGCTGGATCCTGGGCTGATTTTAGGCCATTTTCCGCTGGTTTTGGGCCATTTTGGCCGTTTTGGGGCCATTTTTAACGGGATTTTTGCGGGATTTTTTGGGGGATATGGGCGCCCAGGTGTGCCCAGGTGTGCCCAGGTGTGCCCCCTGTGCCTGTCCCAGATCACCAAGGTGAAATACGTGGACAAGATCCACACCTGGGGCACCTGGGGATGCTCACCTGGGCTGGATCCTGGGGTGGTTTTCGGCCATTTCTGGCTCTTTTTAGGTCGTTTTTGGGCCATTTTTAGCGGGGTTTTTTGGGGATTTGGGCACCCAGGTGTGCCCAGGTGTCCATCCCAGATCTCCCAGGTGAAATACGTGGACAAGATCCACACCTGGGCTGGATCCTGGGGCTGGTTTTAGGCCATTTCTGGCCATTTTTTGTCCATTTTTGGCCAGTTTTGGCCCTTTTTAGGTCATTTTTGGGCCATTTTTAGTGGGATTTTTATGGGGTTTTTTGGGGATTTGGGCACCCAGGTGTGCCCAGGTGTGCCCAGGTGTCCATTCCAGATCACCCAGGTGAAGTGCATGGACAAGATCCACACCTGGGCTGGATCCTGGGGCTGGTTTTAGGCCATTTCTGGCTGGTTTTGTCCATTTCTGGCCCTTTTTGGGTCATTTTTGGGCCATTTTTAGCGGGATTTTCGCGGGGTTTTTTGGGGATTTGGGCGTCCAGGTGTGCCCAGGTGTCCATTCCAGATCACTGAGGTGAAATACATGGACAAGATCCTCACCTGGGGCACCTGGAGATCCTCACCTGGGCTGGATCCTGGGCTGATTTTAGGCCATTTTCCGCTGGTTTTGGGCCATTTTGGCCGTTTTGGGGCCATTTTTAATGGGATTTTTATGGGATTTTTTGGGGATTTGGGCACCCAGGTGTGCCCAGGTGTGCCCAGGTGTGCCCCCTGTGCCTGTCCCAGATCACCAAGGTGAAATACGTGGACAAGATCCACACCTGGGGCACCTGGGGATGCTCACCTGGGCTGCATCCTGGGGTGGTTTGCGGCCATTTCTGGCCCTTTTTGGGTCATTTTTGGGCCATTTTTTGTGGGGTTTTTTGGGGATTTGGGCACCCAGGTGTGCCCAGGTGTGCCCAGGTGTGCCCCCTGTGCCTGTCCCAGATCACCAAGGTGAAATACGTGGACAAGATCCACACCTGGGGCACCTGGGGATGCTCACCTGGGCTGGATCCTGGGGTGGTTTTCGGCCATTTCTGGCTCTTTTTAGGTCGTTTTTGGGCCATTTTTAGCGGGGTTTTTTGGGGATTTGGGTGCCCAGGTGTGCCCAGGTGTCCATTCCAGATCACCCAGGTGAAATACATGGACAAGATCCACGATCCTGGGGCTGTTTTTAGGCCATTTTTGACCGGTTTTGGGACATTTCTGGCCCTTTTTTGGCCGTTTTAGGGCCGTTTTTAACGGGATTTTCGCGGGATTTTTTGGGGATTTGGGCACCCAGGTGTGCCCAGGTGTGCCCAGGTGTGCCCCCTGTGCCTCTCCCAGATCACCAAGGTGAAATACGTGGACAAGATCCACATTGGGCACTACGAGATCGACGCCTGGTACTTCTCGCCCTTCCCCGAGGATTACGGGAAGCAGCCCAAGCTCTGGATCTGCGAGTTCTGCCTCAAGTACATGAAATACGAGAGGAGCTACCGGCTGCACCTGGTACCTGGGCACACCTGGGGGGGAAATGAGGGAGAATTGGGAGAAATTTGGGAAAAAAATGGTGAAAATTGGGGGAAAATCGGTGAAAATTTGGTGAAAAACGGTGAAAAAACAGTGAAAATTGGGAGAAAAACGATGAAAATTGGGGGAAATTGGGAGGAAATTGGGGTTTGGGGACACCTTGGGGCATCTGGGCACACCTGGGGACAGCTGGGGGGGAGAATGAGGGGAAATTGGGGAAAATTAGGGGAAAGTTGGGGGAAAATTGGTGAAAATTGGGGTTTGGGGACACCTGGAGGGGGGAAAAGGGAGAAAATTGGGAGAAAATTGGGGAAAATTTGGTGAAAAACAGTGAAAATTTGGTGAAAATTGGGGGGAAATTGGGGGAAATTGGATTTTAGGGACACCTGGGCTGCACCTGGTACCTGGGCACAGCTGGGGGGAGAAAAGGGCGAAAATTTGGGGGAAAATTGGTGAAAATTGGATGAAAACTGGGGGTGCATTTTCTTCAGTTTTTTCCCATTTTTTCGTGGGTTTTTTTTGGGGTTTTTTAAATTTTTTGGTTTTTTTTTTGGTTTTTTCCTTCCCTCACCTGCCCGTGTCTCACCTGGGCAGGGGCAGTGCCAGTGGCGGCAGCCGCCGGGGCGGGAGATTTACCGCAAGGGCAACATCTCAGTCTACGAGGTGGACGGCAAAGACCACAAGGTGAGCGCCAGATGTGTGCCAGATGTGTGCCCAGGTGTGCCCAGCTGGGAATTCTGGGGGGGTTTGGGGCATTTTTGGGGCTTTTTTGGGGTAATTTTGGGCTTTTTTGGGGCATTTTTGAGGCATTTTTTGGGGCGATTTTGGTGGAATTTTGTGGGGTTTTGGTGGCTTTTGGGCACCTCAGGTGTGCCCAGGTGTGTGCCAGATGTGCCCAGGTGTGTCCAGGGGTGCCCAGCTGGGAATTCTGGGGAGGTTTGGGGCTTTTTTGGGGTAATTTTGGGCAATTTTTGGCCATTTTTTGGGCAATTTTCTGGCATTTTTGAGGCATTTTTTGGGGCGATTTTGGTGGAATTTTGTGGGGTTTTGGTGGCATTTGGGCACCTCAGGTGTGCCCAGATGTGCCCAGGTGTGCCCAGCTGGGAATTCTGGGGGGGTTTTGGGATTTTTGGGGCGTTTTTTGGGCGTTTTTGGGGTATTTTTTGGGCAATTTTGTGGCATTTTTGAGGCATTTTTGAGTGATTTTGGTGGAATTTTGTGGGGTTTTGGTGGCATTTGGGCACCCCAGGTGTGCCCAGGTGTGTGCCAGATGTGCCCAGGTGTGCCCAGGTGTGAATTCTGGGGAGGTTTTGGGCCATTTTTGGGCCATTTTGAGCCATTTTGATGCCACTTTGGGCCATTTTGGGGTGTTTTTTTGCCATTTGGCCGGGGTTTTTTTTGGGCTTTGTGCACTCTGGGTGTGCCCAGCTGGGAATTCTGGGTGGGTTTGGGGCATTTTTGGGCCATTTTTGGGCCATTTTGCTGGGATTTTTTGGGCACCCAGGGCGCACCAGGTGTGCCCAGGTGGGAATTCTGGGGTGGTTTTGGCCGTTTTGGGGCATTTTTTTGCCATTTTTGGGCCATTTTGGGCCATTTCGCCGGGGTTTTTTTGTGCTCTGTGCACTCTGGCTGTGCCCAGGTGTGCCCAGCTGGGAATTCTGGGGTGGTTTTGGCCATTTTTGGGCCATTTTTGTGGCATTTTTGTGATAATTTTGGGGCATTTTTAGGCCATTTTGGGGCATTTTTGGGCCATTTCGCCGGGATTTTTTTGGACTTTGGGCATTCTGGGTGTGCCCAGGTGTGCCAGGTGTGCTCAGGTGCCACCTGGGCACCTTGAATCCAGGGAATTCTGAAATCCTGGCCAATTTTGAGGTGGTTTTGGGGCATTTTTAGGCCATTTTTAGGCCATTTTTGTGCCACTTTGGGCCATTTTTGGGCCATTTCACTGGGGGTTTTTTGGGCTTTGTGCACTCTGGGTGTGCCCAGGTGTGCCCAGGTGGGAATTCTGGGGGGGTTTGGGGCCATTTTTGGGGCACTTTGGGCCATTTTTTGGGGCACTTTGGGCCATTTTTTGGGCCATTTTGGGCCATTTTTTGGGCCATTTTGGGCCATTTTGATGCCACTTAGGGCCATTTTTGGGCATTTTTGGGCCATTTTGCCGGGGTTTTTTGGGCACCCTGGCTGTGCCCAGGTGTGCCCAGGTGTGCCCAGGTGCCACCTGGGCAGCCCCAACCCAGGGGAATCCCCAAATCCTGGGGTGGTTTTGGCCATTTTTGGGCCATTTTGATGCCACTTCGGGCCATTTTTTTGCCATTTTTGGGCCATTTTGGGCCATTTTTGGGCCATTTTGCCGGGGTTTTTTTTGTGCTCTGTGCACTCCAGCTGCCCCCAGCTGTGCCCAGGTGTGAATCCCAGGTGTGTTTGTGCTCAGATCTATTGCCAGAACCTGTGCCTGCTGGCCAAGCTGTTCCTGGACCACAAGACGCTTTACTTCGACGTGGAGCCCTTCGTGTTCTACCTGCTCACCGAGGTCGACCGCCAGGGCGCCCACATCGTCGGCTACTTCTCCAAGGTGCGCACACCTGGGCACAGCTGGGCACAGCTGGGGCACCTGGGATACACCTGGGAACACCTGGGCACAGCTGGGGGCACCTGGGCACAGCTGGGGGGGCTTGGGGGGGCTTGGGGCACACCTGGGCACAGCTGGGCACAGCTGGGCACAGCTGGGATACACCTGGGATACACCTGGGCACAGCTGGGGCACCTGGGATACACCTGGGGGTACCTGGGATACACCTGGGCACAGCTGGGCACACCTGGGGGGGCTTGGGGGTACCTGGGATACACCTGAGATACACCTAGGATACACCTGGGCACACCTGGGCACAGCTGGGCATGGCTGGGGGGGCTTGGGGCACACCTGGGCACAGCTGGGGGTACCTGGGATACACCTGGGCACACCTGGGCACAGCTGGGGCACAGCTGGGGGCACCTGGGATAGACCTGGGGGGTGGTGGGGATACCTGGGGTACACCTGGGGTGCACTTGGGGCACAGCTGGGGGCACCTGAGGGGGCTTGGGGCACACCTGGGGGCAACTGGGAGGGGCTGGGGGGGGCTTGGGATACACCTGGGATACACCTGGGCACAGCTGGGCACACCTGGGGGACAGCTGGGGACAGCTGGGGGGAACTGGGACACCTGGGGGAGCTTGGGGCACACCTGGGGACAACTGGGCACATCTGGGGACTCACCTGGAGCACCTGAGGGCACCTTGGAGGGCCCAGAATGCACCTGGGGGGCACCTAGGATAGACCTGGGGACTCACCTGGGGGCACCTGGGATACACCTGGGATACACCTGGGCACAGCTGGGCACACCTGGGATACACCTGGGATACACCTGGGATAGACCTGGGCACAGCTGGGCACACCTGGGATAGAGCTGGGACAACTGGGGGTACCTGGGGACAGTTGGGTACATCTGGGATACACCTGGGGGCACCTGAGGGGGCTTGGGGATACCTGGGGGTACCTGGGATACACCTGGGCACAGCTGGGCACACCTGGGGCACACCTGGGAGGGGCTTGGGGGTACCTGGGGGTACCTGGGATACACCTGGGCACAGCTGGGGGGAACTGGGGGGGCTTGGGGGTACCTGGGATACACCTGGGCACAGCTGGGGACTCACCTGGAGCACCTGAGGGCACCTTGGAGGGCCCAGAATGCACCTGGGGGGCACCTGGGGCACACCTGGGCACACCTGGGGACAGCTGGGAGGGGCTGGAATGCACCTGGGATAGACTTGGGTACACCTGGGGGCAGCTGAGGGGAACTGGGAACACCTGGGATGCACCTGGGGCACACCTGGGGGCACATGGGGACTCACCTGGGGACAGCTGAGGGAGCTTGGGATAGACCTGGGGCACCTGAGGGGGCTTGGGGCACACCTGGGCACACCTGGAAGGGGCTGGGGGTACCTGGGATAGACCTGGGCACATCTGGGGACTCACCTGGGGGCACATGGGGGAGCTTGGGATAGACCTGGGGGCACCTGGGGCACATCTGGGGTACCTGAGGGGGCTTGGGGCAGCTGGGGACACCTGGGGGGACTTGGGATACACCTGAGATACACCTGGGATAGACCTGGGCACAGCTGGGGGCACCTTAGGGGGCTTGGGGCACACCTGGGCACAGCTGGGGCACAGCTGGGGGCAACTGGGATAGACCTGGGATAGAGCTGGGCACACCTGGGGACTCACCTGTCACACCTGGGGCACATCTGGGGACTCAACCGGGGACACCTGGGGGAAACTGGGGCACAGCTGGGCACAGCTGGGGATACCTGAGGGCACCTAGGGACACCTGGGATAGACCTGGGGACACCTGAGGGGGGCTTGGGATACACCTGGGGGCACCTGGGCACTCACCTGCGTCCCCTCAATGTCCCAAAAACCCCAAAAAATCCCCAAAAATCCCCAAAATCCCCGAATATTTTCCATGTCCTCAACGCCCAAAACGTCCAAAAACGACCCCAAAATTTGGGAATTTTTTGTAATTTTCCCAAAATTCCCATTTTTGGCAGGAAAAGGAGTCCCCAGACGGGAACAACGTCGCCTGCATCCTGACCCTGCCCCCGTACCAGCGCCGCGGATACGGAAAATTCCTGATCGCCTTCAGTCAGTGCCAGAATCGGGGAAATTGGGGAATTTTGGGGAAATTTGGGAATTTTGGGGGGTTCCGAGGAAATTTGGGAATTTTGGGGGGGTCCAGGAAATTGGGGAGAGGAAAAAATTGGGGAAAAATTGGGAAAAAATGAGGGGAAATTGCCCAAAAGTTGGGAAATTGTGGGAATTTTTGGGGGGGTTCCAAAAAAATTGGGGAATTTTGGGGGTCCCAAATTAAAAATTTGGGAATTTTTTGGGGGTCTCAAAAGAAAATTTGGGAATTTTGGGAGGGAGGGGAAAAAAATGAGGGAAAATCACCAAAAATTGGGAAATTCTGGAAATTTGGGGAGGTTCCCAAAAAAATTTGGGAATTTTGGGGTGGTTCTGAGAAAATTTGGGAATTTTGGGGGGTCCAGGAAATTGGGAAGAGGAAAAAAATTGGGAAGAAATTGGGGGAAAATTGGGGAAAAATTGGGGAAAAATTGGGAAAAAATGAGGGGAAATTGCCCAAAAATGGGAAAATTCTGGGAATTTGGGGAGGTCCTGAAAAAAATTGGGAATTTTTGGGAGATCCCAAATTAAAAATTTGGGAATTTTGGGGGGTTCCCAGAGAAAATTTGGGAATTTTGGGGGGTCCAGGAAATTGGGGAGAGGAAAAAATTGGGGAAAAATTGGGAAAAAATTGGGGAAAAATGAGGGGAAATTGTGTAAAAATGGGAAAATTCTGGGAATTTTGGATTTGGGAAGGTCCTGAAAAAAATTTGGGAATTTTTGGGAGATCCCAAATTAAAAATTTGGGAATTTTGGGGGGTTCCCAGGGAAAATTTGGGAATTTTTGGGGGTCCTGAAAAAAATTTGGGAATTTTGGGGGATCCCAGAGAAAATCTGGGAATTTTTGGGGGTCTCAAATTAAAAATTTGGGAATTTCGAGGGGTCCAGGAAATTGGGAACAGGAGGAAAATTGGGAAGAAATTGGGATAAAATGAGGGGAAATTGCCCAAAAATGGGAAAATTGTGGGAATTTTTGGGGGTCCCAAATTAAAAATTTGGGAATTTTGGGAGATCTTAAATTAAAAATTTGGGAATTTTGGGGGGTTCCCAGAGAAAATTTGGGAATTTTTGGGGGTCCTAAGGAAATTGGGAACATGGGGAAAAATTGGGAAGAAATTGGGAAAAAATGAGGGGAAATTGTGTAAAAATGGGAAAATTCTGGGAATTTTGGAATTTGGGAAGGTCCTGAAAAAAATTTGGGAATTTTGGGGGATCCCAAATTAAAAATTGGGGAATTTTGGGGGGTTCTCGAAAAAAAATTTGGGAATTTTTGGGGGTCTCAAATTAAAAATTTGGGAATTCTTGGGGGTCCTAAGGAAATTGGGAACAGGAGGAAAATTGGGAAAAAAATTGGGGAAAAATTGGGAAAAAATGAGGGGAAATTGCCCAAAAATTGGGAAAATTCTGGAAATTTGGGGAGGTCCTGAAAAAAATTGGGAATTTTTGGGAGATCCCAAATTAAAAATTTGGGAATTTTGGGGGGTTCCCAGAGAAAATTTGGGAATTTTTGGGGGTCCTAAGGAAATTGGGAAGGGGGAAAAATTGGGGAAAAATTGGGAAAAAATTGGGAAAAAATGAGGGGAAATTGTGTAAAAATGGGAAAATTCTGGGAATTTTGGATTTGGGAAGGTCCTGAAAAAAATTTGGGAATTTTGGGGGATCCCAAATTAAAAATTTGGGAATTTTGGGGGGTTCTCGAAAAAAAATTTGGGAATTTTTGGGGGTCTCAAATTAAAAATTTGGGAATTCTTGGGGGTCCTAAGGAAATTGGGAACAGGAGGAAAATTGGGAAAAAATTGGGGAAAAATTGGGAAAAAATGAGGGGAAATTGCCCAAAAATTGGGAAAATTCTGGGAATTTGGGGAGGTCCTGAAAAAATTTGGGAATTTTTGGGAGATCCCAAATTAAAAATTTGGGAATTTTGGGTGGAATTTTGAGGGAATTTTGGGGATTTTTGGGTGGAATTTTGGGGATTTTTGAGGGAATTTCAGGGAATTTTGGGATCCCCTTAAATCCATGAATTCCCTGGAATTTTTGGACGGATTTTGGGTGGAATTTGATGAATTTTTGGTGAATTTTTTGTGAAATTTTAGGGGATTTTTGGGTGGAATTTCAGGGATTTATGTGGGAATTTCGGGGATTTTTGGGTTCCCCTGAAATCCACGGATTCCCTGGAATTTTGGGATGGATTTTGGGTGGAATTTTGGGTGGAATTTTGGGGATTTTCTGAGGGAATTTTGGGGGATTTTTGGGTGGAATTTTGGGTGGAATTTGATGGAATTTTGGTGAAATTTTGAGGGAATTTCGGGGGATTTTTGGGTGGAATTTTGGGGATTTTCTGAGGGAATTTTGGGGGATTTTTGAGGCAATTTTGGGGATTTTCTGAGGGAATTTTGGGGGATTTTTGATGGAATTTAGGATGGATTTTTGAGGGAATTTCGGGATAGATTTTGGGTGGAATTTTGGGTGATTTTGGGTGGAATTTTGAGGGAATTTTGGGGTATTTTTGAGGGAATTTTGGGGGATTTTCTGAGGGAATTTTGGGGGATTTTCTGAGGGAATTTGGGGGGATTCTTGGGTGAAATTTTGGGGATTTTGTGAGGGAATTTCGGGGGATTTTTTTGGGTAGAATTTGGGTGATTTTGGGTGATTTTGGGCGGGTTTTTTCCAGGTTACGAGCTGTCCAAGCTGGAGAGCACCAAGTGGAAATTCAGGATTTTCTGAGGGATTTTTTTGGGATTTTTGAGGGAATTTTGGGGGATTTTTGGCTGGAACTTTGGGGATTTTCTGAGGGAATTTCGGGGGATTTTTGGTGAAATTTTGAGGGAATTTTGGGGAATTTTGGGATCCCCTGCAATCCACGGATTCCCTGGAATTTTTGGATGGATTTTGGGTGGAATTTGATGGAATTTTGGGTGGAATTTTGAGGGAATTTTGGGGATTTTCTGAGGGAATTTCGGGGGATTTTTGAGGGAATTTTGGGGAATTTTTGAGGGAATTTCAGGGATTTTTGGGATCCCCTGGATTCTATGGATTCCCTGGAATTCCGGGATGGATTTTGGGTGGAATTTGATGAATTTTTGGTGAAATTTTGAGGGAATTTCGGGGGATTTTTGGGTGGAATTTTGGGGATTTTCTGAGGGAATTTTGGGGGATTTTGGGTGGAATTTGGAGGGAATTTTGGGGTATTTTTGAGGGAATTTCGGGGGATTTTTGGGTGAAATTTTGGGGATTTTGTGAGGGAATTTTGGGGGGTTTTTGGGTGAAATTTTGGGTGGAATTTTGGGTGATTTTGGGTGATTTTGGGTGGGTTTTGCCCAGGTTACGAGCTGTCCATGCTGGAGAGCACCAAGTGGAAATTCAGGATTTTCTGAGGGATTTTTTTTAGGATTTTTGAGGGAATTTTGGTGGATTTTGTGAGGGAATTTCGGGGGATTTTTTGGGTGTAATTTTGGGTGATTTTGGGCGGAATTTTGGGTGATTTTGGGTGGGTTTTTGCCCAGGTTACGAGCTGTCCAAGCTGGAGAGCACCGTGGGCTCCCCGGAGAAGCCGCTCTCGGACCTGGGCAAGCTCAGCTACCGCAGCTACTGGTCCTGGGTGCTGCTGGAGATCCTCAGGGACTTCAGGGGCACCCTCTCCATCAAGGACCTCAGGTAGGACCAGTATGGACCAGTATGGACCAGTATGGACCAGTATGGGCCCAAAAATCCCCATAGAAACCCATAGAAATCCATAGAAACCAGTATAAACCAGTGACTCCCCTGGTCCTGGAGATCCTCAGGGACTTCAGAGGGACCCTGTCCATCAAGGACCTCAGGTAGGACCAGTATAAACCAGTATGGACCAGTACAAACCAGTATGGACCAGTATGGGCCCAAAAATCCCCATTGAAATCCATAAAAATCCATAGAAACCAGTATAAACCAGTACAAACCAGTGACTCACCTGGTCCTGGGTGCTGCTGGAGATCCTCAGGGACTTCAGAGGGACCCTGTCCATCAAGGACCTCAGGTAGGACCAGTATAAACCAGTATGGACCAGTATAAACCAGTATGGACCCAAAAATCCCCATAGAAATCCATGGAAATCCATAGAAACCAGTACAAACCAGTATAAACCAGTACAAACCAGTGACTCACCTGGTTCTGGAGATCCTCAGGGACTTCAGGGGCACCCTGTCCATCAAGGACCTCAGGTAGGACCAGTATGGACCAGTATAAACCAGTATGGGCCCAAAAATCCCCATAGAAATCCATGGAAATCCATAGAAACCAGTATAAACCAGTATGGACCAGTATAAACCAGTGACTCCCCTGGTCCTGGAGATCCTCAGGGACTTCAGGGGCACCCTCTCCATCAAGGACCTCAGGTAGGACCAGTATGGACCAGTATAAACCAGTATGGGCCCAAAAATCCCCATAGAAATCCATGGAAATCCATAGAAACCAGTATAAACCAGTATGGACCAGTATAAACCAGTGACTCCCCTGGTCCTGGAGATCCTCAGGGACTTCAGGGGCACCCTCTCCATCAAGGACCTCAGGTAGGACCAGTATGGACCAGTATAAACCAGTATGGGCCCAAAAATCCCCATAGAAATCCATGGAAATCCATAGAAACCAGTATAAACCAGTATGGACCAGTATAAACCAGTGACTCCCCTGGTCCTGGGTGCTGCTGGAGATCCTCAGGGACTTCAGGGGCACCCTCTCCATCAAGGACCTCAGGTAGGACCAGTATGGACCAGTATAAACCAGTATGGGCCCAAAAATCCCCATAGAAATCCATGGAAATCCATAGAAACCAGTACAGACCAGTATAAACCAGTATAAACCAGTGACTCACCTGGTTCTGGAGATCCTCAGGGACTTCAGGGGCACCCTCTCCATCAAGGACCTCAGGTAGGACCAGTATGGACCAGTATGGACCAGTATGGACCAGTATGGACCCAAAAATCCCCATTGAAATCCATAGAAACCAGTACAAACCAGTATAAACCAGTACAGACCAGTACGGACCAGTATGGGCCCAAAAATCCCCATTGAAATCCATAGAAACCAGTACAGACCAGTATGGACCAGTACGGACCAGTATAAACCAGTATGGACCAGTATGGACCCAAAAATCCCCATTGAAATCCATGGAAATCCATAGAAACCAGTACAAACCAGTATAAACCAGTATAGACCAGTATGGACCAGTACAAATCAGTACAGACCAGTACAAACCAGTATGGGCCCAAAAATCCCCATAGAAATCCATAGAAACCAGTGGTCACTCAATGGTCAGTGGTCACTCAGTGGTCACTCAATGGTCACTCATTGGTCACTCAATGGTCACTCAATGGTCACTCATTGGTCACTCATTGGTCACTCATTGGTCACTCCCATGGCTCAGTGGTCACTCAGTGGTCACTGTGGTCACTCAGTGGTCACTCAGTGGTCACTCATTGGTCACTCATTGGTCACTGTGGTCACTCAGTGGTCACTCAATGGTCACTCAGTGGTCACTCATTGGTCACTCTGTGGTCACTCATTGGTCACTAATTGGTCACTCTATGGTCACTCATTGGTCACTCAATGGTCACTCAGGGGTCACTCATTGGTCACTCAATGGTCACTCAATGGTCACTCCATGGTCACTCTGTGGTCACTCATTGGTCACTCATTGGTCACTCCCATGGCTCAGTGGTCACTCAGTGGTCACTCAGTGGTCACTCCCGTGTCCAGCCAGATGACCAGCATCACGCAGACGGACATCATCAGCACAGTGACCATTGCCATGAGTTCAATGCTCACTCCCACGGCTCAGTGGTCACTCCCATGAGTCCAATGGTCACTGTGGTCACTCAGTGGTCACTCTGGTCACTCAGTGGTCACTCAGTGGTCACTCAGTGGTCACTCCCGTGTCCGTGTGTCCAGCCAGATGACCAGCATCACGCAGACGGACATCATCAGCACGCTGCAGTCGCTCAACATGGTCAAGTACTGGAAGGGGCAGCACGTCATCTGCGTCACCCCCAAGCTGGTGGAGGAGCACCTCAAGAGCGCCCAGTACAAGAAACCGCCCATCACCGGTCAGTAATTAGCGCCTCGCTAATTGCACGGCGCTAATTAGCCGCTTGATTAATGCCGGAGCGGGGATTGGGGCCGTAATGAACGGGGGAATGAGAGATTGGGGAAGGGAAGCGCCCCCACCCGTGAATGGTTCGGTCCGGAAATGCCCCTAAGGTTCTCCCCTTAATTAATTCAATTAATTAAAATTTAATTAATTTAAAGGGATTAATTCTGGTTAATGATCGCCACCTTAATGAGGTTCTTTTAAAGGGCATGCTCATTAATTAATGTACATTAATTAGTAAATAAACCTTAATGGACAACCCCCTCACCAAGAATGGTTCCGTCCGGAAATGCCCCTAAGGCTCCACCATTAATGAATTTAATTAATTAAAATTAAATTAATCAAAATAAGTTAATTCTGGTTAATGATCACCAGCTTAATGACTTACTCTTAAACAGCATGCTCATTAATTAATGTACATTAATTAGTAAATAAACCTTAATGGATAATCCCCCCCACCATGAATGGTTCGGTCCAGAACCCCCCCCCAAGGCTCCATAATTAATGAACGTTGTTAATTAATTAATTTCCATTAACGACCGCTGGCTTAAAGAGCTTCTGTTAAAGAACACCCTCGTTAATTAACACTTTGTAATTAATAGACTCCCCCCATTAATAACGCCCTAATTAACAGCTCCTTTAATTATGCCTAATTAACACTGTATTGACTTGCCCATTAATAACCCCACTAATTAACCCCCCCGTTAATTACCCCCTAATTAACATCACTGACTCCCCATTCCCAACCACACTTTTAATTACCCCCCATTAATTACCCCCATTAATTAACCCCCATTAATTACCCCCTAATTAACACTCTTAATGACTCCCCCATTAATTACCCCCCTAATTAATGCTCCCCCATTAATTCCCCCTAATTAACACCCCTCATTAATTACCCCCTAATTAACATCACTGCATTCCCCATTCCCAACCCCACTTTTAATCACCCCCATTAATTACCCCCATTAATTACCCCCATAATTAATTAATTCCCCCCTAATTACCGCCCCAGTGGCTGGCTGAGGTGCTAATTAGCGCTAATTAACTCTGTTAATTGCAGTGGACTCCATCTGCCTGCGCTGGGCGCCCCCGAAGCACAAACAGGCCAAGGTGGCCAAGAAGTGAAATTCGGATTTTTGCCCAATTTTGGGGGTTTTTACCCCAAAGTTTTGGGGCATTTTCCTCCAATTTTGGGATCTTTTTTTTTTTTCCCTTCCAATTTTGGGTTTTCCTCCAATTTTGGGGATTTTCCCTCAATTTTTGGGGATTTTTCCTCAATTTTTGGGGATTTTTCCTCAAATTTTTGGGGTTTTTTCCTCAATTTTGGGGATTTTTTCCTGAAATTTTGGGGATTTTTTCCCTCAAATTTTTGGGGATTTTCCCTCAAATTTTTGGGGCATTTTCCTCCAATTTTGGGATCTTTTTTTTTTTCTTCCTGTTTCGGGTTTTGCTCCAATTTTGGGGATTTTCCCTGAAATTTTGGGGTTTTCCCCTGAAATTTTGGGGTTTTTCCTCCAATTTTGGGGATTTTTTCTTCCAATTTTTGGGGATTTTTCCTCAAATTTTTGGGGATTTTTCCCTGAAATTTTGGGGATTTTCCCTCAAATTTTTGGGGCATTTTCCTCCAAGTTTGGGATCTTTATTTTTTTTTCCCTCCAGTTTTGGGTTTCTCCCCTCAATTTTTGGGGTTTTCCCCTCAATTTTTGGGAATTTTTCCTCAAATTTAGGAATTTTTCCTCAAATTTTGGTTATTTTTTCCCTCAAATTTTTGGGGATTTTTCCCTCAAATTTTTGGGGCATTTTCCTCCAATTTTGGGATCTTTATTTTTCCCCCTTCCAGTTTTTGGGTTTTCCTCCAATTTTGGGGATTTTCCCTCAATTTTTGGGGATTTTTCCTCAAATTTTTGGGGTTTTTTCCTCAATTTTGGGGATTTTTTCCTGAAATTTTGGGGATTTTTCCCTCAATTTTTGGGGATTTTTTCCTCAAATTTTTGGGGCATTTTCCTCCAATTTTGGGATCTTTTTTTTTCCCTCCAGTTCCGGGTTTTCCTCCAATTTTGGGGATTTTTTCGTCAAAATTTTGGGGATTTTTTCGTCAAATTTGTGGGGATTTTCCCTCAAATTTTGGGGATCTTTTCCTCAAATTTTTGGGATTTTTTCCCTCAAATTTTTGGGATTTTTCCCTCAAATTTTGGGGATTTTTTCCCTGAAATTTTTGGGATTTTTCCTCAAATTTTGGGGATTTTTTCCCTCAAACTTTTGGGATTTTTCCCTGAAATTTTGGGGATTTTTTCCCCTGAAATTTTGGGGTTTTTCCCTCAAATTTTTGGGATTTTTCCCTGAAATTTTGGGATTTTTCCCTCAATTTTTGGGGATTTTTCCTCAAATTTTTGGGATTTTTCCCTGAAATTTTGGGGATTTTTTCCTCAAATTTTTGGCGTTTCTCTCCCTAAGTTTTGGGTTTGCCCCCAAATTTTTGGGTTTTCCTCCAATTTTGGGATTTTCCCTCCAGTTTTGCAATTTTCCCTCCAATTTTGGGGATTTTTCCCTCAGTTTTGGGGATTTTCCCTCACATTTTTGGCATTTTCCCCTCAGTTTTGGGTGGATTTCCCTCCAATTTTGGGATTTTTCCCCCAACTTTTGGGGTTCCTCCCAAATTTTTGGGGTTCCCCTCACTCAGTTTTGAGTTTTCCCCCAAATTTTGCCATTTTCCCAAATTTTTGGGGATTTTCCCCCCAAAATTTTGTGGTTTTTCCCCAAATTTTTGTGATTTTTTCCCCAAATTTTTGTGGTTTTTCCCCCAAATTTTTGGGGTCCCCATTTCCCTCCCCCTCCCAAATTTTGGGGTCTCCCCCACCCCCAAATAAAGCAGGAAAAAGGACGGGGAGGGGTCTCAGAGTTTTTATTTTGGGGAATTTTGGGAAATTTCGGGGAATTTTGGGAAATTTTGGGGAATTTTGGGAGGGTCCCACCCCCATTTTTGGGGTCCCATCTCCATTTTTGGGGTCATTTTTGGGGTTTTATCTCCATTTTTGGGGTCCCAGGTCTCAAATTTGGGGTCCCACCCCCATTTTTGGGGTCCCCCCCTATTTGGGACACTCCAAATCTGGTTTTAACCCCAAAACCCAAACCAGACCCTCAAAATCCGAGGTTTTCACCCCAAAGTCAAGACCATGACCCCAAATTTTGTCATTTTCACCCCAAAGTTGGGCCTGGGACCCCAAATTTTGGCATTTTCACCCCAAAGTCAAGACCATGACCCCAAATTCCGAGGTTTTCACCCCAAACCCAAACCAGACCCCCAAAATCCGGGGTTTTCACCCCAAAGTCGTGCCCGTGACCCCAAATTTTGCTGTTTTCACCCCAAAGTCAAGACCATGACCCCAAAATTTGTCATTTTCACCCCAAAGTCGCGCCCGTGACCCCAAATTTCGCCCTTTTCACCCCAAATTTCGCCCTTTTCACCCCAAAATTCGGCATTTTCACCCCAAATTCCGCCCTTTTCACCCCAAATTTCGGCATTTCCACCCCAAAGTTGTGACCAGGACCCCAAAATCCGGGGTTTTCACCCCAAAGTTCGGCCCGGGACCCCAAATTTCGCCCTTTTCACCCAAAATTCGCTGTTTTCACCCCAAAGTCGTGCCCGTGACCCCAAATTTCACCATTTCCACCCCAAATCCCGCCCTTTTCACCCCAAACCCCAAACCAGACCCCCAATTTCGCTGTTTTCACCCCAAACCCCAAACCAGACCCCAAATTTCGCCCTTTTCACCCCAAATTTTGCCCAAATTTCTCCCTTTTCACCCCAAAACCCGCAGCAGGGCCACGCCCATCGCCACCAGCACCACCCCCGGCGCCGCCCCCGGAGCCGCCCCCGCCCCCGCGTCCCCACCCGGGCCCGGGGCCAGCGGCCGAGGCCACCCCGGGGGGACGTCCCCGAGCCCGCAGGGACCCGCGGGCGGCTCCGCGCTGCCCTTGGGGACATCCTTGGGGACATTGGGGACATCCTTGGGGACATCGCTGGGGACATGGCGCGGGGCCAGCTCGGGGACGAGGGACAGGATCCAGGAGAGGTGAGGGGACACCCCCGTGTAGACGCCCGGGCGCCCGGGGACCCCGCAGGCGTCGCCCCAACTCACCACCCCCGCCAGGTGCCAGGTGCCAGCCAGGCGACAGCTGAGGGGACTGCCCGAGTCACCCTGGGGACATTGAGGGGACATTGGGGACATTGGGGACATTGACAGGTGAGGGGACCGCCGGAGTCACCCTGGGGACAGAGGGGACATTGGGGACATTGGGGACATTGGGGACATTGGGGACAGTGGGACTCTGACAGCTGAGGGGACCGCCCGAGTCACCCTGGGGACAGAGGGGACAATCAGGGGACAGTGGGGACATTGGGGACATTGGGGACATTGGGGACAGTGGGACTCTGACAGCTGAGGGGACCGCCCGAGTCACCCTGGGGACAGAGGGGACAATCAGGGGACAGTGGGGACATTGGGGACACTGACAGGTGAGGGGACCGCCCGAGTCACCCTGGGGACAGTGGGGACATTGGGGACATTGAGAGGACATTGGGGACAGAGGGGACATTGGGACTCTGACAGCTGAGGGGACCGCCGGAGTCACCCTGGGGACAGAGGGGACACTCAGGGGACACTCAGGGAACATTGGGGGGATTGGGGACATTGAGGGGACATTGGAGGGATTGGGGGTTTGGGGACATTGAGGGGATTGGGGACACAGGGACCCTGCCAGGTGCCACCAAGGCGACAGGTGAGGGGACCGCCGGAGTCACCCTGTGAATAGAGGGGACACTCAGGGGACACTCAGGGGACACTCAGGGGACACTGGGGGTAATGGGGACATTGAGGGGACATTGGGGATTTGGGGACACTGGGGACATTGAGGGGATTGGGGACACTGGGGACACTGAGGGGATTGGGGACATTGGGGACATTGAGGACACTGAAGTGATCCTGGGGATTTGGGGACACTGAGGGGACATTGGGGATTTGGAGACATTGGGGACATTGATTGGGGACACGGTGACAGAGGGAGGTGACAGTGCCACAGGGAGGCACCGGGGGGAGGTGACACGGGCACAGGGGAGGTGACACCAGCACAGGGGAGGGGACAGCGGTGACATCGACACAGAGGAGGGCACGGGGGGAGGTGACACCGACACACAGGGGAGGGGACAGCGGCACAGGGGAGGTGACACCGACACAGGGGAAGTGACAGCAATGACACCGACACAGGGGGAGGGGACAGGGGGAGGTGACACCGACACAGGGGAGGGGACAGCAATGACGTCGGTAGAGGGGAGGGGACAGGGGGAAGTGACACCGACACAGGGGAGGTGACACCGACACAGAGGAGGTGACAGCCGTGACACCGACACAAGGGAGGGCACAGGGGAGGGCACAGGGGAGGTGACACCAGCACAGGGAGAGGCGACACCAGCACAGGGGAGGGGACAGTGGTGACACGGACACAAGGAAGGCACAGGGGGAGGTGACACCGGCACAGGGGAGGGCACAGGGGAGGGGACAGAGGGAGGTGACACCGACACGCGGGAGGTGCCCGAGGTCGCACCTGGCAGGCGTCGCGCTGTCCCTGCGGGAGGCCGGCGCAGATGGTGTCCCCCGCGGGTGTCCCCAGCCCGTCCCCCGGCGCTGGCGCTGTCGCTGTCGCTGTCCCCAGGGCGTAGAGGCAGCGGCAGTGGCGCTGGCTCAGCAGGGGCACCTCCAGCTGCTGCAGCGTCTTGGGGGGTGGCAGCGGCACTGCGGGGACAGCGCGGGGACAGCGGCGTCACCAACCCCGTCCTGGTCACCTCAGTGTCACCGAGCCGGGCCTGAGGTCACCCTGATGTCCCCAACTCTGTCCTGAGGTCACTGCGGTGTCCCCAACCCTGTCCTGGTCACTGTGGTGTCCCCAAGCCTGACCTGTGGTCACCTCAGTGTCACCAACCCTGTCCTGGTCACCTCAGTGTCACTGAGCCTGTCCTGGTCACCGCAGTGTCACCAACACTGTCCCTGTGGTCACTGTGGTGTCCCCAACCCTGTCCTGGTCACCCCCCTCTGATGTCCCCCATGTCCCCAATCCCCCCAATGTCCCCAATGGTGTCCCCGGTGCCACCCACCGGCCGTCCGGACGTGTCCCCAATGATGTCCCCAATGATGTCCCCTCAATGTCCCCAATGATGTCCCCAATGTCCCCTCAATGTCCCCATGTCCCCGGTGCCACCCACCGGCCGTCCGGACGTGTCCCCAATGATGTCCCCATTGATGTCCCCAATGATGTCCCCATGTCCCCAATGATGTCCCCTCAATGTCCCCAATGATGTCCCCAGTGCCACCCACCGGCCGTCCGGACGTGTCCCCAGTGATGTCCCCAATGTCCCCAGTGATGTCCCCAATGTCCCCAGTGCCACCCACCGGCCGTCCGGACGTGTCCCCAATGATGTCCCCAATGATGTCCCCATGTCCCCGGTGCCACCCACCGGCCGTCCAGACGTGTCCCCAATGATGTCCCCATGTCCCCAATGATGTCCCCTCAATGTCCCCATGTCCCCGGTGCCACCCACCGGCCGTCCAGACGTGTCCCCAATGATGTCCCCATGTCCCCAATGATGTCCCCTCAATGTCCCCATGTCCCCGGTGCCACCCACCGGCCGTCCAGACGTGTCCCCATTGATGTCCCCAATGATGTCCCCAATCCCCTCAATGTCCCCAATGGTGTCCCCGGTGCCACCCACCGGCCATCCGGACGTGTCCCCAGTGATGTCCCCTCAATGTCCCCATGTCCCCGGTGCCACCCACCGGCGGTCCAGACGTGTCCCCAATGATGTCCCCAATGGTGTCCCCAATGATGTCCCCAATGCCACCCACCGGCCGTCCGGACGTGTCCCCAATGATGTCCCCAATGATGTCCCCTCAATGTCCCCAATGATGTCCCCAATGTCCCAAATGATGTCCCCTCAATGTCCCCAATGATGTCCCCAGTGCCACCCACCGGCCGTCCGGACGTGTCCCCAGTGATGTCCCCAATGTCCCAAATGATGTCCCCTCAATGTCCCCAATGTCCCCAGTGCCACCCACCGGCCGTCTGGACGTGTCCCCAGTGATGTCCCCAATGATGTCCCCATATCCCCAATGATGTCCCCAATGATGTCCCCAATGTCCCCGGTGCCACCCACCGGCCGTCCGGACGTGTCCCCAATGATGTCCCCAATGATGTCCCCAGTGATGTCCCCATGTCCCCAATGATGTCCCCAGTGTCCCCAGTGATGTCCCCAATGTCCCCTCAATGTCCCCAATGTCCCCTCAATGTCCCCAATGATGTCCCCAGTGCCACCCACCGGCCGTCCGGACGTGTCCCCAATGATGTCCCCAGTGATGTCCCCATGTCCCCAATGATGTCCCCAATGTCCCCTCAATGTCCCCAATGGTGTCCCCAGTGCCACCCACCGGCCGTCCGGACGTGTCCCCATCCGGTGACGGTGCAGTTCATGCCGGGGTCAAAGGTCACGCCGCCCGCGGGGAGGCACACGGGCCGTACCAAGCGCGAGGGGCTGGCGGGGGGGTCCAGCCGGGCCAGCGCCAGGTCCCCCGCGATGTCGTCACCGCCCGTGACGTCGTCGCCGCCGATGACGTCACCGCCCTGCCGCCGTTTCCTCTTCCTCCTCTTCCGCCGCTGGGGGTCGCTGTCGCGATAGTCGCGATAGGCCGGGTGGCGCGCGACCCAGGCCACGGCCCTGACCTGAGCGTCGGCGGGGGGGGACAGGAGCTGCAGCGCCCCCAGCGTCACGCGGTACTCGGGGAGGGGATTCTCCCTAGGGAGGGGGAATTGGGGTCAGGAATGGGGATTTTGGGGTCAGGAATGGGGATTTTGGGGTCAGGAATGGGGTTTTGGGGGCAGGAATTGGGGATTTTGGGGTCAGGAATTGGGGATTTTGGGGCAGGAATTGGGGATTTTGGGGGTTTGGGGGGAACGCAGTACTCGGGGAGGGGATTCTCCCTAGGGAAGGGGAATTGGGGGTCAGGAATGGGGATTTTGGGGGCAGGAATTGGGGATTTTGGGGGGATTTGGGGACAGGAATGGGGATATTGGGGGGGTATGGGGGCAGGAATTGGGGTTTTGGGGGGGATTTGGGGTCAGAAATGGGGATTTTGGGGGTTTGGGGTCAGGAATGGGGATTTGGGGGGGTTTTAGGGGGTATTTGGGGGCAGGGATTTTGGGAGTTTGGGGTCAGGAATAGAGATTTTGGGGGCAGGAATTGGGATTTTGGGGGCCTTTGGGGGGGATTTGGGGTCAGAAATGGGGTTTTTGGGGGTTTTGGGGGGGGATTTGGGGACAGGAATTGGGATGTTGGGGGTTTGGGGGGAACGCGGTACTCGGGGAGGGGATTCTCCCTAGGGAGGGGAATTGGGGTCAGGAATGGGGATTTTGGGGGGATTTGGGGAGATTTGGGGGTTTTGGGGGGGATTTGGGGTCAGGAATGGGGATTTTAGGGGTTTGGGGTCAGGAATAGGGATTTTGGGGGGCAGGAATTGGGGTTTTGGGGGTTTGGGGTCAGGAATGGGGATTTTGGGGGTTGGGGGGGATTTGGGGAGGTTTGAGGGGGTTTTGGGGTAAATCCCAGGGATTTTTGGGGTAAATCCCAGGGTATTTTTGGGGTTAAATCCCAGGGTATTTTTTGGGTTATTATGGGGTAAAACCCAGGATTTTTGGGGCTATTTTGGGGTAAATCCCAGGGTATTTCTGGCTCTATTTCAGAGTCAATCCCAGGGTATTTCTGGCTCAGTTTTGGGTCAAATCCCAGGGTATTTTTGGGGATACTTTGGGGTATTTCTGGCTCTATTTCAGAGTCAATCCCAGGCTATTTCAGGCTCAGTTTTGGGTGGAATTCCCGTGTTTTTTGGGGTAAATCCCGGGGTATTTCAGGCTCTATTTCAGAGTCAGTCCCAGGGGATTTCAGGCTCAGTTTTGGGTGGAATTCCCGGGTTTTTTGGGGTAAATCCCGGGCTATTTCAGGCTCAGTTTTGGGTCGAATCCCAGGGTATTTTTGGGGATCCTTTGGGGTATTTCTGGCTGTATTTTGGGTTCAATCCCGGGCTATTTCAGGCTCAGTTTTGGGTGGAATTCCCGGGTTTTTTGGGGTAAATCCGGGGCTATTTCTGGCTCTATTTCAGAGTCAATCCCAGGGTATTTCAGGCTCAGTTTTGGGTGGAATTCCCGTGTTTTTTGGGGTAAATCCCGGGGTATTTCAGGCTGTATTTCAGAGTCAGTCCCAGGGGATTTCAGGCTCAGTTTTGGGTGGAAATCCCGGGTTTTTTGGGGTAAATCCCGGGGTATTTCTGGCTCTATTTCAGAGTCAATCTGGGGTATTTTTGGGGTAAATCCCAGGGGATTTCAGGCTCAGTTTTGGGTGGAAATCCCGGGTTTTTTGGGGTAAATCCCGGGGTATTTCAGGCTCTATTTCAGAGTCAATCTGGGGTATTTTTGGGGTAAATCCCAGGCTATTTCAGGCTCAGTTTTGGGTGGAATTCCCGTGGTTTTTGGGGTAAATCCCGGGGTATTTCAGGCTCTATTTTGGGTCGAATCCCAGGCTATTTCAGGCTCAGTTTTGGGTGGAATTCCCGTGGTTTTTGGGGTAAATCCCGGGCTATTTCTGGCTCTATTTTGGGTTGAATCCCGGGCTATTTCAGGCTCTATTTTGGGTTGAATCCCAGGGATTTTTGGATCTATTTTGGGGTAAATCTCAGGGGATTTTTGGGGTAAATCCCGGGGTATTTCTGGCTCTATTTTGGGGTAAATCTCAGGGGATTTTTGGGGTAAATCCCGGGGTATTTCAGGCTCTATTTTGGGTGGAATCCCAGGGGATTTCAGGCTCACTTTTGGGTGGAATTCCCGGGTTTTTGGGCCCCGTTACTCACGGTGGGAAGCAGTGTGCGGCCGTCAGGACCCAGGCGGGGGCGATCAGGGCCCCGCCGCAGACGTGGCGCCCCCTGAAGGCCACGCTGACCGTCCAGGGCCACTGCCCCTCCTGCGCCCCCGCGCCCCCCACCACGCGCCGCAGCACCGGGGTCCCGCACGGCACTGCGGGGGTTAAACGGGGAGGGAAAGGAAAGGGGGGGTCAGGACCCCAGGCTCAATTCAGGGGATACCCCACCCCAAAAAAAAATGGAAACTGTTCAGTTAAAGGGAACCACCCCCCCCCCCCCCAAATTGTGGGAATGGCCAAAAGTGGGAACTCCCCCAAAAATGGGACCCTTCCCAAAAATGGGAACCCCAAAAATGGGACCCAATCCCTTAAAGGGCACCCCCCTAAAAATGGGAACCGTTCCCTTAAAGGGAACCCCCATAAAAATGGGAACCATTCCCTTAAAGGGAACCCCCCCAAAAAAATGGGAATATCCCCAAAACGGGAACCCCAAAAATGGGACCCATTCCCTTAAAGGGAACCCCCCCTCCAGGACAGCCCCCAGGCCCAATTCAGGGGATACCCCCCCCAAAATGGGACCCAATCCCTTAAAGGGAACCCCCCCAAAAAATGGGAACCCCCAAAATGGGAACCCCCAAAATTGGACCCCTCCTAAAAATGAGAACCCCAAAAATGGCAACCATTCCCTTAAAGGGAACCCCCCCCCAAAAATGGGAAACATTCCCTTAAAGGGAACCCCCCCAAAAATGGGAAACATTCCCTTAAAGGGAACCCCCCCTAAAAAAATGGGACCTTCCTAAAATATGGGACCCCTCCCAAAAATGGGAACCCCAAAAATGCCCCCCCCCTCTAGACAATGAGACCCCCAAAATGGGAACCATTCCCTTAAAGGGAACCCCCCCCAAAAATGGGAACACCCCCCCAAAAATGGGACCATCCCAAAATATGGGACCCCCAAAATGGGACCCCTCCCAAAAATGGGAATCCCAAAATGGGACCCATTCCCTTAAAGGGAACCCCCCCAAAAATGGGAACCATTCCCATAAAGGGAACCCCCCCAAAATGGGAACCATTCCCTTAAAGGGAACCCCACTGCAAAAAATGGGACCTTCCCAAAATATGGGACCCCCCCAAAAAAAATGGGACCTTCCCAAAATATGGGACCCCCAAAATGGGACCCATTCCCTTAAAGGGAACCCCCCTCCAGGACAGCCCCCAGGCCCAATTCAGGGGAAACCCCCCCCCAAAAATGGGAACCATTCCCTTAAAGGGAAGCCCCCCCAAAAATGGGAACATCCCCAAAACGGGAACCCCAAAAATGGGAGCCCTCCTAAAAATGGGAACCCCAAAATGGGACCCATCCCCTAAAAGGGAACCCCCCCCAGGACAGCCCCCAGGCCCAATTCAGGGGATACCCCCCCCCAAAAAATGGGAACCATTCCCTTAAAGGGAACCCCCCCAAAAATGGGAACACCCCCCCAAAAATGGGACCTTCCCAAAATATGGGATCCCCAAAATGGGCCCCCCCCCTAAAAAATGAGACCCCCAAAATGGGAACCATTCCCTTAAAGGGAACCCCCCCAAAAAAATGGGACCTTCCCAAAATATGGGACCCCCAAAATGGGACCCCTCCTAAAAATGGGAACCCCAAAAATAGGAACCCCCCCTGGACAATGATACCCCCAAAATGGGACCCATTCCCCTAAAGGGAACCCCCCCAAAAATGGGACCGTCCCAAAATATGGGACCCCCCCCAAAAAAAATGGGACCATCCCAAAATATGGGACCCCCAAAATGGGACCACTCCTAAAAATGGGAACCCCAAAAATGGGAAGCCCCCCTAGACAATGAGACCCCCAAAATGGGACCCATTCCCTTAAAGGGAACCCCCCCAAAATGGGAACCAATCCCTTTAAAGGGAACCCCCCACAAAATAGGAACCTTCCCAAAATATGGGACCCCCCCCAAAAAAATGGGACCTTCCCAAAATATGGGACCCCCAAAATGGGACCACTCCTAAAAATGGGAACCCCCATAATGGGACCCCTCCTAAAAATGGGAACCCTAAAAATGGGACTCCCCCCTAAACAATGGTACCCCCAAAATGGGACCCATTCCCTTAAAGGGAACCCCCCCCCCAAAAAAAATGGGAACCATTCCCTTAAAGGGAACCACCCCCAAAAATGGGAACCCCAAAAATGGGACCCCCCTAAACAATGAGACCCCCAAAATGGGACCCTTCCCAAAAAAGGGAACTCCCCCAAAAATGGGACCCATTCCCTTAAAGGGAACCCCCAAAATGGGAACCATTCCCTTAAAGGGAACCCCACCTCCAAAAATGGGACCATCCCAAAATATGGGACCCTCAAAATTGGACCCCTCCTAAAAATGGGAACCCCAAAAATGGGATCCCCCCCTAGACAATGAGACCCCAAAAATGGGACCCCTCCCCTTATGGGACCCCAGAATTCGGGACCCCCTCCCTCCCCCCTCACCTGTGTCATCTTCTGCTGCCACCGCCCAGTGACCTGTGAGGGGGAGATGACGTCAGAGACCCTTTTTGGGACCACCCCATGAGGGTGATGATGTCATAACCCCCTCCATTTAGAGACACCCCTGTGAGGGTGATGACGTCATAAACCCCCCATTTAGGGACACCCCCTCCCCATGAGGGTCAGACCCCGATTTGGGGGCCCCTGTGAGTGTGATGACGTCATAACCCCCCACATTTAGAGACACCCCTGTGAGGGTGATGACGTCATAACCCCCCATTTCGAGACCCCTCCCCCAAATTAGGGTGATGACCTCAGCCCCCCCCTTTTGGGGACACCCCCTGAGGGTCAGACCCCGATTTGGGGGCCCCTGTGAGGGTGATGACGTCATAACCCCTCCCATTTAGGGACCACCCCATTCGGGTGATGACGTAATAACCCCCCCATTTAAAGACCCCCCCCATGAGGGTGATGACGTCACAACCCCCCCCCATTTAGGGACCCCCCCCTCATGAGGGTCAGACCCCCCCCCCATTTGTGGACCCCTATGAGGGTGATGACGTCACAACCCCCCCATTTCGAGACCCCTCCCCCCCATTATGGTGATGACCTCAGCCCCCCCCTTTTTTTTTGGGTCCCCCCCGCCCCCCACCCCGAGTGACCTGGCCGGACATCAGGGACACCCCAACATCCGGGATGGCATCGGGCATCCGGGGCCAAGCCGGAAAAACCGGCCCCAGGAATGTGTCCTGTGGGGCCAGGGAGGTGTGACCCCCCCTCTCCGTGTGTGTGTGTCACCTGCCCGTGTCACCTGCCTGGGACACCTGTGTCCCCTGTGACGCCCCCGTGTCACCTGCCTGGGACACCTGTGTCTCCTGTGACCCCCCCTATGTGTCCCCTGTGACCCCCCCTATGTGTCCCCTGTGACCCCCCCCGTGTGTGTGTCACCTGCCCGTGTCACCTGCCTGGGACACCTGTGTCCCCTGTGACCCCCCCGTGTCACCTGCCTGGGACACCTGTGTCCCTTGTGACCCCCCTTATGTGTCCTCTGTGACCCCCCTCGTGTCCCCTGTGACCCCCCCCATGTCCCCTGTGACCCCCCCCGTGTCCCCTGTGACCCCCCCATGTGTCCCCTGTGACCCCCCCTATGTGTCCCCCCCATGTGTCCTCTGTGACCCCCCCTATGTGTCCCCTCTGACCCCCCCGTGTGTCCCCTGTGACCCCCCCCTGTGTCCCCTGTGACCCCCCCATGTGTCCCCTGTGACCCCCCCTATGTGTCCCCCACCATGTGTCCTCTGTGACCCCCCCCGTGTCCCCTGTGACCCCCCCCGTGACCCCCCCCATGTCCCCTGTGACCCCCATGTGTCCCCTGTGACCCCCCCCGTGTGTCCCCTGTGACCCCCCCCTGTGTCCCCTGTGACCCCCCCATGTGTCCCCTGTGACCCCCCCTATGTGTCCCCCCCCACGTGTCCTCTGTGACCCCCCCTATGTGTCCCCTCTGACCCCATGTGTCCCCTGTGACCCCCCCCATGTCCCCTGTGACCCCCCCATGTGTCCCCTGTGACCCCCCCCATGTCCCCTGTGACCCCCCCTATGTGTCCCCTGTGACCCCCATGTGTCCCCTGTGACCCCCCCTATGTGTCCCCCCCATGTGTCCCCTGTGACCCCCCCATTTGTCCCCTCTGACCCCCCGATATCCCCCCAAAAATTCTCCCAGACCCCTCCAAACTGCGACCTCGAAATCGTCCTTGTCCCCTCTCAAATCCTATGAGACGTCCCCAAAATTTTGTCCCTTCAGGTCGAATCGATTCCCCAAATTGTTTGTGGACCCTCAAAATGGCATTAGAACCCTCCAAACCCTTTCGAATTGCCCCAAAATCCTCTAGGAGCCACTGAAATCCCCTCAGAACTACCCCAAAAAAACCCTCAAATCCTCACAAATTCCCCCAAAAAACCTTCAGGAGTCCCCCCTCAAAAAACCCTCGAATCCTCCCAAATTCTCCTCAGAGTCCCTCAAATGCCCTCATAACCCCCTCAAAACTTCTCAGATTTCCACCAAATCCCCTCAGAACCTCTCAAATCCCCTCATATACCCCCAAAACCCCTCAAATCGCCCCAAAACCTCTTCAGAACCTCTCAAATCCCCTCATATACCCCCAAAACCCCTCAAATCGCCCCAAAACCTCTTCAGAACCTCTCAAATCCCCTCATATACCCCCAAAACCCCTCAAATCGCCCCAAAACCTCTTCAGAACCTCTCAAATCCCTTCAGAACCGCCTAAAACCCCTGGAATTGCCCCAAAACCCCCTTAAATCCCTCCAAAACCCCTTAAATCCCTCCAAAACCCCTCAAATCCCCCCCAAAACATCCTCGGAATTCCCCAAAATCCCCTCAAAATCCCCTCAGACCCCTCCTAAATTCCCTCACGCTCCTCTCGGCCTCCCCCTCCTCGATTCTCCTGCCCAAATTCCCCTCAGAAAACTCAAAATCCCGGCAGAAAACCCGAAAATGCTCTCGGATTATTTTCGCGCCTTTCTAGTCCTCTCAGAAAAACCCCAAATCCCCCCGGATTCTGCCCAAATCTCCTCAAGATTTTCTGACGCTCCTGTCCCCTCACGTTCTTTTCCCCCAAAATTCTTTCGCGATTCCCCCCAAAAATCCCCTCACGATCCTGCCCCAAAATCCCTTCGGATTCCCTTTAAATCATCTTGCGGTTCACCTCAAAATCACCTCGAGTTTTTGCCCCGAATTCCCGCCCGATCCCCCCTCAAATTACTTCAAAATTCCCCCAAAATCTCCTCACGATCTCCCCCAAAACCCCTCAGATCGCCCTAAACCTCCTCAAATCTCCCAAAATCCCCTCAGAACACCCGCAAAATCCCCTGAGATCCCCCAAAATCTCCTCAGGATTCCCCCAAAATCCCCTCACGGTTCCTCCCCCAAATCCCCTCAGGATTCCCGCCCGCAGTCCCCTCACATTTCTCTCCAAAACCCCCAAAAAATGCCCTCAGGATTCCCTAAAAAACCCCTCAAATCCTCACAGGACACCCCCAAAATCCTCTAAAATCCCCCTCAAACTCCTCCAAATCCCCTCAGAACCCCCAAATCCTTCGGCCACCCCGAATTCCCTCAGACACCCTAAATTCCCCTCACGATTCCCGCCAAAATCCCCTCAGGATCGCCAGTTAAAATCCCCTCAAGTTTCTGTCCCCAAACCCCCCAGTCCCTACAGAACCCTCCTAAATCTTTTAAGACTCCCCCAAATCTTTTCAGAGGCCGCAAATCCCCTCAGAATCTTTTTATCCTCCTCACAATTCCTGCCCAAAGCCCCTCACGATCCCCCGGTAAAATCTCCTCACGATTCTCTCTCAAGTCTCCCTAAATTCCCTCAGACTGTCCCAAATCCCCTCGGACTCCCCCAGATCCCCTCAGATTCCTCCAAAATCCCTTCACACACCCCCAAATCCCCTCAGAACCCTCCTAAATCCCCTCTGATACCCCCAAAATCCTTTCAGGCACCCCAAATCCCCTCAGACTCTCCTTAGTCGCCTCAGGATTGCCGCCAGAATCTCCTCACGATTCTCTGGCAAAAATCCTCTCACGATTCTGTCCCAAATCCCCTCAAAACCCCCTTAAAACCCCTCAGTACCCCCTAAAACTCCTCAGACCACCCCAATCCCCTCAGACTCCTCCAAATCCCCACAAACACCCCCAATCCCCTCAGACTCTCCTTGATCCCCTCACGATTCCCGCCAAAATCCCCTGACGACTCCCTGCTAAAATCACCTCACGATTCCGTCCCAAATCCCCTCAAAACCACTCAATACCCCCTCAAAACCCCCCTAAACGCCTCAGGATCTCCCTAAAATCCCCTCAGACTGCCCCAAATCCCCTCAAACTGCCCCAAATCGCCTCTCACCGCTCGGCAGCAGCAGCGGTAGCAGCAGCAGCGGCAGCAGCGCCGGCCCCGCTCCGGGCCCCGCTCTCGGCTCCCGCCGCCGCCTCCTCATCGCTCCTGGGCCGCTGTGGCCGCCGGCACCTTCCGGCCCCCCCCCGTGTCCCCTCACCTAAAGGCGGCCCCGCCCCGTGTACCTGTCCGGAATCTGCCGCCGCCACACCCCTCACCTGGCCGCCGGCACGCCCCTGCTACCTGGCCAGGCACTTCCTGCCCTCCCGCACCTGCGCTGAGGCCGCGGTTCCCGTACCTGGCCGGGGATCGGCCGCCCCTCTCACCTGAGTGCGCTCACGGCGCCACGGTTTGGTTGGGAAGTCGCTGCTCCCGCACACCTGAACAGGTACCCGAGCTCCCGCCACCTGCAGGG
The DNA here is from genome assembly GCF_023055355.1 of Agelaius tricolor. Lineage (NCBI taxonomy): Eukaryota > Metazoa > Chordata > Aves > Passeriformes > Icteridae > Agelaius > Agelaius tricolor. The sequence goes on along the minus strand of NW_027269367.1, from coordinate 264,142 downwards.
GCACCTGCGGCCCCTCATGGCCGCGGCCCCACAGCGAGGCCGCAGTGAGGAATTCACGCCCTCATTGGCCATTTACGGGCAAGCCACGCCCCCTATACTGAAAGGAAATCCCGAAACCACGCCCCCAGTAACCATTTATGGTCAAACCACGCCCCCAGTAACCACTTACGGTCAAACCACGCCCCCAAACTAAACTGAAAGCCCTAAACCACGCCCCCAATAACCATTTATGGTCAAGCCACGCCTCTTGAAGTTAATAGGAAATCCTAAACCACGCCCCTCAAACTAAACAGGCAAACCTGAACCGCCCCCAGAAATTTATGTATGGACAAGCCACGCCCATTATGCAAATTAACAATTCAAATCAACACTTCTGAAACTCAAAGGTGTGCAAGCCACGCCCCGCAGTACATTTATGGCAAATGCACGCCTTTTATGCTAATTAGGAGAAACAATTTAGGCCCAGTTTAAAGTGATCAAGCCACGCCCCACAATCCATTTATGGTAATACCACGCCCATTATGCAGATTAACCCACCGTGCCCCCTTAAAGGGCCCCCGTCCTAATTCAAGTGCCCTGCCCATCATGACATCAGCGCTTAATGATCTCGTTAATGAGCTCTCTAATTAACCCCTAGCCGGAAGTGCCTCATTAGGGCAATAATGACCTCACACAGCACAGCCACGCCCCCCTCCAATCTCCCATCCAATCAGAAGAGGCCCCCAAATCCTTCCCCCAAAATCCCTTTATTGAGAGGGGGGAGGAGAGGGTTAAAAGCAGTGGGTGGGGAGGGGGGGAAGGGGGCGGAGCCAGCGAAGGGGGAGGGGCTTGGAGGGATGGGGCGGGGCTAATACAAAACGGGGGGAGGGGTGGGGGAGGGGCTCAGTAGGGCCGCTCGCGTCGGTCCTGCCGGTGGTCGCCCCTGCGGACGGACAGACAGACGGACAATGAGCCGATTCCACCGTCATTAATTAGCGGTTGGCGTTAATTAATGAGGTTCATTTACAGCCTGGGATTCCCTGGTCCCATTAAGCAACTTCCGAAGGCCCCAAATCTCCTGGTTTTACCCTGAAATTCCCATTATCTCCCCCCCAAAATCCCCTTTTTTTCCCCCAAAATCCCAATTTTTTATGCCCCCAAAATCCCCATTTTTGCCCCCAAAATCCCCGTTTTCCCCCCCAAAACTCCCATTTTTGCCCCCAAAATCCCCATTTCCCCCCCCTAAAAAATCCCCATTTTTTCCCCCCAAATCCCAGTTTTTCCCCCATGTTTTCCCCCCTAAAAATCCCCATTTTCCCCCAAATTCCCCATTTGTTGCTCCTGAAATCCCTGTTTTTTCCCCTATTTTTTCCCCCCAAATTCCCCATTTTTCCTTCCCCAAAATCTCCTTTGTTTCCCCATCCTTTTGTTTCCAAAAATCCCCATTTCCCCCCCATGAAATTCCTATTTTTTCCCTCCCAAAATCCCCATTTTCCCGCTCCCAAATCCCATGATTTTCCCCCATTTTCCCCCCCAAAATCCCATTTTTTCCCCAACCCCTGCTGTGGTTTTCCCCAAATTCCCCGTTTTCCCCCCAAAATCCCCATTTTTCCCCCAAAATCCCCGTGTTTTTTCTCAAATTCCATGTTTTTTCCCCCCAAAATCCCCGTGTTTTTTTCCCAAATCCCGGGATTTTTCCCCCCAACCTCCCCTGTGTTTTTTCCCAAAATCCCCATTTTTCCCCAGTTTTCCCCCCCCAAAATCCCCGTGTTTTTTTTCCAAAATTCCCCCATTTTCCCGCAAAATCCCCATTTTTCCCCCCAAATTCCCCATTTTTTACCCCAAAATCCCCATGTTTTTTTCCCCCAATTCCCCATTTTTCCCAAATCCCCATTTTTTCCCTGGTTTTTCCCCCCAAAATCCCCGTGTTTTTTCCCCAAATTCCTCATTTTTCCCCCCAAAATCCCCATGTGTTTTTCCGCCCAACCTCCCCTGTGTTTTTCCCCAAAATCCCCATTTTTCCACCAAAATCCCTGTGGTTTTTCCCAAATCCCATGATTTTCCCCCCCAAAATCCCCGTGTTTTTTCCTAAATTCCCTGTTTTTCCCCCCAAAATCCCCATGTTTTTACCCCCAAAATCCCCATGTGTTTTTTCCCCAAATCCCGGGTTTTTCCCCCCAAAATCCCTGTTTTTTTCCCCAAATCCCATGTTTTTCACCTCAAAATCCCCGCTGTGTTTTTTCCCAAATTCCCCGTTTTCCACCCCAAAATCCCCGCTGTGTTTTTTTTAAATTCCCCGTTTTCCACCCCAAAATCCCCATATGTTTTTTCCCAAATCCTGGGATTTTTCCCCCCAAAATCCCCATGTTTTTTTCCCCCAATTCCCCATTTTCCCCCCAAAATCCCCATTTTTTCCCTGGTTTTTCCCCCCAAAATCCCCGTGTTTTTTCCCCAAATTCCCCATTTTTTCCACCAAAATCCCCGTGTTTTTTCCCAAAATCCCCATTTTTTCCCCGGTTTTTCCCCCCAAAATCCCTGTGTTTTTTTCCCAAATTCCCCATTTTTCCCCCCAAAATCCCCGTGTTTTTTCCCCAAATCCCCCGTTTTTCCCCCCAAAATCCCTATGTTTTTCCCCCAAAATCCCCATGTTTTTTCCCTAAATTCCCCATTTTTCCCCCCAAATTCCCCATTTTTCCCCCCAAACCCCCCATTTTTCCCCCCAATTTCTCTCTCTTTACCTGCTGTCCATCTTGCCGGGCCCGAAGCCGCCCCGGTCGCCTCCTCGGCCGCCCCTGAAGCCGCCGCGGTCGCCGCGGCCCCGGAACCCGCCCCGGTCAAAGCCCCCGCGGCCGCCGCGCCGCTCCTCGAACCCTCCACCTGTGGGACAGGTAACACACAGGTGTGATACAGGTGTGATACAGGTGTGCCAACCCGCCCCGGTCAAAGCCCCCGCGGCCGCCGCGCCGCTCCTCGAACCCCCCACCTGTGGGACAGGTGAGATACAGGTGAGATACAGGTGTGATACAGGTGTGTACAGGTGTGACTGTGCCCACCCAACCCGCCCCGGTCAAAGCCCCCGTGGCCGCCGCGCCGGTCCTCGAACCCCCCACCTGTGGGACAGGTGAGATACAGGTGAGATACAGGTGTGTAACAGTGATACAGGTGTGTAAATGTGTGTAACAGTGATACAGGTGTGATACAGGTGTGACTGTGCCCACCCAACCCGCCCCGGTCAAACCCCCCGCAGCCGCCGCGCCGCTCCTCGAACCCTCCACCTGGACAGGTGAGATACAGGTGAGATACAGGTGTGTAAATGTGTGTAAAGGTGATACAGTTGTGATACAGGTGTGTAAAGGTGATACAGGTATGATACAGGTGTGTAAAGGTGAGATACAGGTGTGACACAGGTAACACATGTGACACAGGTGATACAGGTGTGTCCCACCTGTACCCATGGGGTTTAGGTGCATTTTGGGTGTTATTTCGGCTGTATTTTGGGTGTGTTTCAGGTACATTTCAGGTGTTATTTTGGGTGTATTTTGGGTTTATTTCAGGTGTATTGTGGGTACATTTCAGGTACATTTCAGGCATTATTTGGGTGTGTTTAGGTGTGTTTTGGGTGTATTCCAGGTGTATTTTGGGTGTATTTAGGTGTATTTCAGGTGTGTGTCAGGTGTTATTTTGGGTGTATTTCAGGTGTTGTTCTGGGTCTATTTCAGGTGTATTTTGGGTGTATTTCAGGTACATTTCAGGTGTTATTTTGGGTGTGTTTAGGTGCATTTTGGGTCCATTTCAGGTGTATGTCGTGTGCATTTCAGGTGTTACTTTGGGTGCATTTCCAGTCTATTTTGGGTGCATTTCGAGTGTATTTCAGGTGTTATTTTGGGTGTGTTTAGGTGTATTTTGGGTGTATTTCAGGTGTATTCCAGGTGTATTTTGGGTGTGTTTCAGGTACATTTCAGGAGTTATTTTGGGTGTATTTTAGGTGCATTTCCGGTGTATTTTGGGTGCGTTTCAGGTGTATTCTGGGTACATTTCAGGCATTATTTTGGGTGTGTTTAGGTGTATTTTGGGTGTATTTCAGGTGTTATTTCAGGTGCATTTTGGGTGTCTTTCGTGTGTATTTCAGGTGCGTGTCAGGTGTATTTTGGGTGCATTTTGGGTGTGTTTCAGGTGTATTTTGTGTGTATTTCGGGGGTATTTTGGGTGTTATTTTGGGTGTATTTTGGGTGTGTTTCAGGTGCATTTTGGCTGTATTTTGGGTGTATTTCGTGTGTATTTCAGGTGTTATTTTGGGTGTATTTTGGGTGTATTCTGTGTGTATTTCAGGTGTTATTTCAGGTGTTATTTCAGGTGTTATTTTGGGTGTATTTCAGGTGTATTTTGGCTGTATTTCATGTGTATTCCGTGTGTATTTCGTGTGTACCCCATCCTTACCCATGTGGTTTAGGTGTATTTTGGGTAAATTTTAGATGTTTTTTGGGTGTATTTCAGGTGTACCCCATCCTTACCCATGTGGTTTCCTCCTCCTCCTCCTCCTCCTCCTCCTCCTCCTCGGCCGCCGCCCCCCGGGTACTTCCCGGCCCCGCCCCCGCCCAGGTGAGGCCCCCCGGGCCCCCCCTCGGGTTTGGGGGCCTTGCATTGGTTGCACTCGTTCCGCCACGAGAAGTTCATGTTCTCACACGCCCTGCGGGAATGGGACAGTGGTGACGTCAGCGGTGACGTCATCGCGCCGCCGGTGATGTCATAGAGAGGGGACGCAAGGGCGATCCCATCCCGGGGCATCCCATCAGCGCCCAGTTTGTCCCAGTTGGTCCCAGTTCCCCCAATCCCATCCCAGTCCCTCCCATTCCCAATTCCATTCCCAGTTTGTCCCAGTTCATCCCAGTTCCCCCAATCCCTGCCCAGTTCATCCCAAACCCCTCCCAGTTTCTCCAATCCCTTCCCAGTCCCTCCCAGTTTATCCCAGTTCATCCCAATTCATTCCAATCCCATCCCAGTTCATCCCAATCCTTTCCAATCCCCTCCCAGTTCATCCCAGTCCATCCCAATCCCATTCCCAGTTTATCCCATTCCCAGTTTGTCCTGGTTTATCCCAGTTCCATCCCAGTCCCCTCCCAGTTTGTCCCAGTTCCCCCAATCCCCTCCCATTCCCATTCCCAGTCCCTCCCAGTCCATCCCATTCCCAATTCCATTCCCAGTTTGTCCCAGTCCCCTCCCAGTTTGTCCCAGTCCCTCCCACTTCATCCCAGTTCCCCAATCCCCGCCCAGTCCATCCCAAACCCCTCCCACTTTGTCCCAGTTAATCCCAATTCATTCCAATCCCCTCCCAGTTCATCCCAGTTGATCCCAGTTCCCGCAATCCCTTCCCAGTTCGTCCCAGTTCATCCCAGTTCCCCCAATCCCATCCCAGTCCCTCCCATTCCCAATTCCATTCTCTGTTTATCCCAGTCCATCCCAGTTTATCCCAGTATCCATTACCAGTTTGTCACTCACGGGTTTGGGCATTTCCAGTCCCATTCCCATTCCCAGTCCATCCCAGTTTATCCCATTCCCAGTTTATCCCAGTCTATCCCAGTTCCTATCCCAGTTCCTATCCCAGTTTGTCACTCACGGGTTTGGGCATTTCCAGTCCCAGTCCCATTCCCAGTTTATCCCAGTTTATCCCAGTATCCATTCCCAGTTTCACTCACGGGTTCGGGCATTCCCATTCCCATTCCCAGTATATCCCAGTTTATCCCAGTTTATCCCAGTCTATCCCAGTTTGTTTCACTCACGGGTTTGGGCATTTCCAGTCCCATTCCCAGTATCCATTCCCATTCCCAGTATCCATTCCCAGTCTATCCCAGTCTATCCCAGTATATCCCAGTATCTATTCCCAGTATATCCCAGTTTGTCACTCACGGGTTTGGGCATTCCCATTCCCATTCCCAGTCTATCCCAGTATCCATTCCCAGTATCCATTCCCAGTATATCCCAGTCTATCCCAGTTTGTCACTCACGGGTTTGGGCATTTCCAGTCCCATTCCCATTCCCAGTTCCCATTCCCAGTTTATCCCAGTATCCATTCCCAGTTTATCCCAGTCTATCCCAGTTTGTTTCACTCACGGGTTTGGGCATTTCCAGTCCCATTCCCAGTCTATCCCAGTATATCCCAGTATATCCCAGTTTATCCCAGTATATCCCAGTATATCCCAGTATATCCCAGTTTATCCCAGTATCCCCAGTATCTCCCTCACTCACGGGTTCGGGCATTTCCAGTCCCAGTTCCCATTCCCAGTCTATCCCAGTATCCATTCCCAGTTTATCCCAGTATATCCCAGTCTGTTTCACTCACGGGTTCGGGCATTTCCAGTCCCATTCCCATTCCCAGTCTATCCCAGTATCCATTCCCAGTTTATCCCAGTATATCCCAGTCTGTTTCACTCACGGGTTCGGGCATTTCCAGTCCCATTCCCATTCCCAGTCTATCCCAGTATCCATTCCCAGTATATCCCAGTCTATCCCAGTATATCCCAGTCTATCCCAGTTTGTTTCACTCACGGGTTCAGGCATTTCCAGTCCCATTCCCATTCCCAGTCTATCCCAGTCTATCCCAGTTTATCCCAGTTCATTCCCAGTTTCACTCATGGGTTTGGGCATTCCCAGTTCCCATTCCCATTCCAGTTTATCCCAGTATATCCCAGTTTATCCCAGTTTATCCCAGTATCTATTCCCAGTATCCCCCTTTTGTGTCACTCACGGGTTTGGGCATTTCCAGTTCCCATTCCCATTCCCAGTTTATCCCAGTATATCCCAGTATATCCCAGTATATCCCAGTTTATCCCAGTTTCACTCACGGGTTTGGGCATTTCCAGTCCCATTCCCAGTCCCATTCCCATTCCCAGTCTATCCCAGTATCCATTCCCAGTTTATCCCAGTTTATCCCAGTTCATTCCCATTTTGTGTCACTCACGGGTTCGGGCATTTCCAGTCCCATTCCCATTCCCAGTTCCCATTCCCAGTCTATCCCAGTATATCCCAGTCTATCCCAGTCTATCCCAGTTTGTTTCACTCACGGGTTCGGGCATTCCCAGTCCCACTCCCATTCCCAGTATATCCCAGTATCCATTCCCAGTATATCCCAGTATCCAATCCCAGTATATCCCAGTTCATTCCCAGTTCATTCCCAGTTTGTTTCACTCACGGGTTCGGGCATTTCCAGTCCCATTCCCATTCCCAGTTTATCCCAGTCTATCCCAGTATCCATTCCCAGTTTATCCCAGTTTATCCCAGTATCTTTGTCACTCACGGGTTTGGGCATTCCCATTCCCATTCCCAGTCTATCCCAGTATCCATTCCCAGTATATCCCAGTATATCCCAGTTCCCATTCCCAGTTTATCCCAGTCTATCCCAGTTTGTTTCACTCACGGGTTTGGGCATTTCCAGTCCCATTCCCATTCCCAGTATCCATTCCCAGTATATCCCAGTTTATCCCAGTTCATTCCCAGTTTATCCCAGTTTATCCCAGTTTGTCACTCACGGGTTTGGGCATTTCCAGTCCCATTCCCATTCCCAGTCTATCCCAGTATATCCCAGTATCTATTCCCAGTATATCCCAGTATATCCCAGTTTGTCACTCACGGGTTTGGGCATTCCCATTCCCAGTTTATCCCAGTATATCCCAGTTCCCATTCCCAGTTTATCCCAGTCTATCCCAGTTTCTCCCACTCACGGGTTCGGGCATTCCCAGTCCCAGTCCCAGTTCCCAGTCTATCCCAGTATCCCCAGTCTGTTTCACTCACGGGTTCGGGCATTTCCAGTCCCATTCCCATTCCCAGTTTATCCCAGTTTATCCCAGTCTATCCCAGTTTATCCCAGTCTGTTTCACTCACGGGTTCGGGCATTCCCAGTCCCATTCCCATTCCCAGTCTATCCCAGTTTGTCACTCACGGGTTTGGGCATTCCCATTCCCATTCCCATTCCCATTCCCATTCCCAGTATATCCCAGTACCCATTCCCAGTATATCCCAGTATATCCCAGTTTGTCACTCACGGGTTCGGGCATTTCCAGTCCCATTCCCAGTCCCATTCCCAGTCCCATTCCCAGTCCCATTCCCAGTATATCCCAGTTCCCATTCCCAGTATATCCCAGTTTATCCCAGTTTGTTTCACTCACGGGTTCGGGCACTTCCAGTCCCATTCCCAGTATATCCCAGTCTATCCCAGTATATCCCAGTCTATCCCAGTTTGTTTCACTCACGGGTTTGGGCATTCCCATTCCCATTCCCAGTATATCCCAGTATCCATTCCCAGTTTATCCCAGTTTATCCCAGTATCTCCCCCACTCACGGGTTTGGGCATTCCCATTCCCAGTCTATCCCAGTTTATCCCAGTTTATCCCAGTCTATCCCAGTACCCATTCCCAGTATCCATTCCCAGTCTATCCCAGTATATCCCAGTTTGTTTCACTCACGGGTTCGGGCATTCCCATTCCCATTCCCAGTATATCCCAGTCTATCCCAGTTTGTCACTCACGGGTTTGGGCATTCCCAGTCCCATTCCCAGTCCCATTCCCAGTCCCATTCCCAGTATATCCCAGTATCCATTCCCAGTATATCCCAGTTTATCCCAGTTTGTTTCACTCACGGGTTTGGGCATTTCCAGTCCCCCGCTCTCTGCTGGGCCCCTCCCCCTCCCGTGAAGCCTCCGCGGCCGCCGGAGCCCCCGGAGCCGAACCCGCCCCGGCCCATGGGGCCTGGAAAAATGGGGTGAAAATCGGGGATTTTGGTTAAAAACGGGGATGAATGGGGGGAAAAATGGGGATTTTGGTAAAAAAAAATGGGGATTTTTTGGGGGAAAAATGGGGATTTTGGGGTTAAAAATGGGAAAAAATGGGGATGTATGAACCTGTCCTGGGACATGGGGCCTGGAAAAATGGGGTGAAAAACGGGGATTTTGGTTAAAAATGGGAAAAATGGGGATTTTGGAGTTAAAAATGGGGATTTTTGGGGTGAGAAATGGGGATTTTGGGCGGGGAAAATGGGGATTTTGGTAAATAATGGGAATGACTGAACCTGTCCTGGGACATGGGGCCTGGAATATGGGGTGAAAAACGGGGATTTTGGTTAAAATGGGAAAAACGGGGATTTTGGGGGGAAAAATGGGGACTTTGGTATAAAAAAATGGGGATTTTGGGGTTAAAAACGGGAAAAAATGGGAATGGATGAACCCGCCCTGGGACATGAGGCCTGGAAAATGGGGTGAAAAACGGAGATTTTGGTTAAAATGGGAAAAATGGGGATTTTGGGGGGAAAAATGGGGATTTTGGGGGGAAAAATGGGGATTTTGGTTAAAAATGGCAAAAAATGGGGATGAATGAACCCACCCTGGGACATGGGGCCTGGAAATACTGGGGTGAAAAATGGGGATTTTGGTTAAAAACGGGAAAAATGGAGATTTTGGTTAAAAACGGGAAAAATGGGGGTTTTGGTTAAAAACGGGAAAAATGGGGATTAATGAGAATCAATGAACCCGCCCCGGCCCATGGGGCCTGGAAAAATTGGGGTGAAAATCGGAGATTTTGGTTAAAAATGGGAAAAACGGGGATCAATGAACCCGCCCTGGCCCATGGGGCCTGGAAATATTGGGGTGAAAAACGGGGATTTTGGTTAAAAATGGGAAAAACAGGGATCAATGGGAATGGCTGAACCCGCCCCGGCCCATGGGGCCTGGAAATATTGGGGTGAAAAACCGGGATTTTGGTTAAAATGGGAAAAATGGGGATTTTGGGGGTGAAATCGGGGGTTTTTGGGGTGAATTGCGGGGGTTTTGGGACACAAAGGTTCATTTTGGGGTGAAATTCAGGGTTTTTGGGGTGAAATCTGGGGGGTTTTGGGTGAAATCCAGGGATTTTGGGGTGGAAAAAGTCCATTTTGGGGTGAAACAAGGGGCTTTTGGGTCAGAAAGGTTCATTTTGGGATAAAATCTGGGGGTTTTGGGGTGAAATTTGGGGATTTTTGGGTCGCAAAGGTTGATTTTGGGGTGAATCTGGGGTTTTTTGGGTCTCACCTCCCCGTCCCCGGCCGCGGCCGCCCCCGCCCCGGGTGAAATCCGCTCGGCGCGTGGCGAACGAGACCTTGATGGGGTTCCCGGAGAACTCCTTGCCTGGGGGGGAAAATAATGGGAATTTCAGGGATTTTGGGAATTTCAGGATCAGGGATTTTGGGATCAGGGATTTCAGGGATCTCGGGATCAGGGATTTCAGGAATTTCAGCAATTTCGGGATCCGGAATGTTGTGAATTTCGGTCATTCCGGGATCAGGGATTTCAGCAATTTTGGGAATTTCAGGATTTCGGGATCAGGGATTTTGGGAATTTTGGGAATTTCGGGATCAGGGATTTAAGAGAATTCAGTAATTTCGGGGTTTAGGGATTTCAGGGATTTTGGGAATTTCAGGATCAGAAATTTCATGAATTTCAGTAATTTCGGGAGCTGAAATTTCGTGAATTTCAGTGATTTTGGGATCCAGAATTTTGGGATCAGGAATTTCAGTAATTTTGTGAATTTCGGGATCAGGAATTTCAGTAATTTCAGGATCTGGAATTTCGGGTATTTCAGTAATTTCGGGATCCGGAATTTTGGGAATTTTGGAGTCAGGGATTTAGGGAATTTCAGAAATTCCAGGATCAGGAATTTCAGGAATTGGAGGAATTTTGGGGTTTAAGGATTTCAGGTATTTCGGGATCACGGATATCAGGAATTTCAGTAATTTCAGGATCTGGAATTTTAGGTATTTCAGTAATTTCGGGATCTGGAACTTTGTGAAGTTCAGGAATTTCGGGATCCGGAATTTTGAGAATTTCGGTAATTTTGGGATCAGGAATTTCGGGATCAGGGAATTTCAGGAATTTGGGGATTTCAGGAATTTTGGAAATTTTGGCAACAGGGATTTCAGGGATTTCTGGATCAGGGATTTTGGAAATTTTGGGAATTTCAGGAATTTGGGATCAGGGATTTTGGGATTTTCGGGATAAGGGATTTCAGGAATTTCAGTAACTTCGGGATCCGGAATTACGGGAATTCTGGGATCAGGGATTTCAGGAATTTTGGGAATTTCAGGATTTCGGGATCAGGGATTTCAGGAATTTTTGTGAATTTCAGGATTTTAGGATCAGGGATTTGGGGATTTCGGGGATCCGGGATTTCGGGAATTTTGGGATCAGGGATTTTGGGAATTTCAGGATTTCGGGCTCAGAGATTTTGGGATTTTCGGGAATTTCGGGATCCGGAATTTCGGTCATTTCGGGATCAGGGATTTTGGGAATTTCAGGATTTTTGGGCTCAGGGATTTTGGGGATTTTGGGGATCCGGGATTTTGGGAATTTCGGGATCAGGGATTTTGGGAATTTCAGGATTTTAGGATCAGGGATTTGGGGATTTCGGGGATCCGGGATTTTGGTCATTTCGGGATCGGGGATTTTGGGAATTTCAGGATTTTTGGGCTCAGGGATTTTGGGGATTTCGGGGAATTTTGGGAATTTTGGGAATTCTGTGACCCTGACCGTCGAACCAGTCGATGGCGGCCTTGGCCGAGGGGGGGTCGTCGAAGGACACGGTGGCCTCGCCCTTGAGCTTCCCGGTCTCACGGTCGGTGTAGAGATTGATCATGGGCTGGCCCGTCTTCTTATTGGTCTGGGGACAGAGAGTGACCAGTGAGTGACCAATGAGTGACCACTGAGTGACCAATGAGTGACCCTGAGTGAGCACACAGTGACCCTGAGTGAGCACACAGTGAGCACCCATTGATCATGGGCTGGCCCGTCTTCTTGTTGGTCTGGGGATGGACACAGAGTGACCACTGAGTGACCAGTGAGTGACCAATGAGTGACCAATGACCCCAGAGTGACCATCAGTGACCAATGAGTGACCCTGAGTGACCAGTGAGTGACCCTGAGTGAGCACACAGTGAGCACCCATTGATCATGGGCTGGCCCGTCTTCTTGTTGGTCTGGGGAGTGACCAGAGTGACCAGTGAGTGACCAGTGAGTGACCATCACTGACCACTGAGTGACCACTGAGTGACCAATGAGTGACCATCAGTGACCAATGACCAATGGGTGAGCACACAGTGAGCACAGAGTGAGCACACAGTGAGCACCCATTGATCATGGGCTGGCCCGTCTTCTTGTTGGTCTGGGGATGGACACAGAGTGACCAGTGAGTGACCACAGAGTGACCAATGATCAGTGAGTGACCAATGAGTGACCCTGAGTGAGCAATGAGCACACAGTGAGCACCCATTGATCATGGGCTGGCCCGTCTTCTTGTTGGTCTGGGGAGTGACCAGAGTGACCATCACTGACCACTGAGTGACCACAGAGTGACCAATGAGTGACCAATGATCAGTGAGTGACCAATGAGTGACCAGAGTGACCATCAGTGACCAATGAATGACCCTGAGTGAGCACAGAGTGAGCACACAGTGAGCACCCATTGATCATGGGCTGGCCCGTCTTCTTGTTGGTCTGGGGAGAGAAATGACCACAGAGTGACCACAGAGTGACCACAGAGTGACCACTGAGTGACCAATGAGTGACCACTGACCAGTGAGTGACCACTGACCAGTGAGTGACCAATGAGTGACCCTGAGTGAGCACAGAGTGAGCACACAGTGAGCACCCATTGATCATGGGCTGGCCCGTCTTCTTGTTGGTCTGGGGATGGACAGAGAGTGACCACTGAGTGACCACTGAGTGACCACAGAGTGACCACTGACCACTGAGTGACCAATGAGTGACCAATGAATGACCCTGAGTGAGCACACAGTGAGCACCCATTGATCATGGGCTGGCCCGTCTTCTTGTTGGTCTGGGGAGAGAGAGTGACCAGTGAGTGACCACTGAGTGACCAATGAGTGACCAGAGTGACCATCAGTGACCACTGAGTGACCCTGAGTGAGCAATGAGTAACCACAGTGAGCACCCATTGATCATGGGCTGGCCTGTCTTCTTATTGGTCTGGGGAGTGACCAGAGTGACCAGTGAGTGACCAATAAGTGACCACTGAGTGAGCAATGAGTGACCACTGACCACAGAGTGACCAATGAGTGACCAATGAGTGACCCTGATTGAGCACAGAGTGACCAATGAGTGACCAATGAGTGACCAATGGGTGACCACAGAGTGACCACAGAGTGACCAATGAGTGACCAATGAGTGACCAATGGGTGACCACAGAGTGACCACAGAGTGACCACTGAGTGACCAATGTGTGTCCCCAGCTGTTCCCGTCTCCCTCAGGTGTATTTTGGGTGTATTTTGGGTGTCCCTGGGTCTATTTTGGGGGTATTTTGGGGGTTATTTTGGGTGTTATTTTGGGGGTATTTTGGGTGTTATTTCAGGTGTTATTTTGGGTGTATTTCCGGAATTATTTTGGGTGTATTTCCGGTATTTTGGGTGTATTTCAGGTGTATTTTGGGGATATTTTGGGTGTGTTTCAGGTGTTATTTCAGGTGTACTTTGGGTGTATTTTGGGTGTTGTTTTGGGGGTATTTTGGATGTTCCTGGGTCTATTTCAGGTGTAATTTCAAGTGTATTTCAGGTATTACTTCGGGTGTTATTTTGGGGATATTTCAGGTGTACTTTGGGTGTATTTTGGGTGTATTTTAGGTGTTATTCTGGGTGTACTATGGGTGTATTCTGGGTGGTTTTTTGGGTGTATTTCAGGTGTAATTTCAGGTGTATGTCAGGTGTATTCTGGGTGTATTCCGGGTGGTTTTTTTGTCTATTCTGGGTGTATTTCGGGTGTTTTTTTGGGTGTATTTCAGGCGTAATTTCAGGTGTATTCCAGGTTTACTCTGGGTATATTTCAGGTGTATTTCAGGTATTATTTTGGGTGTATTTCAGGTGTATTTAGGGTATTTTTTGGGTCTATTTCAGGTAGACTCTGGGTGTATTTCGGGTGTATCCTAGGTGTATTCTGGGTGTTTTTTCGGGTGTATTTCGGGTGATTTTTTGGGTGTATCTCAGGTGTATTTTGGGTGTTATTCCGGGTGTATCCCAGGTGTATTTCGGGTGTATTCTGGGTGTTATTTTGGGGCTATTTTGGGTGAATTCTGGGTCTATTCCAGGTGTATTTCAGGTGTTATTCCAGGTGTACTTTGGGTGTATTTTGGATATTATTTTTGGGTGTATTTCAGGTGTAATTTCAGGTGTATTTCAGGTGTATTTCAGGTGTTTTTTGGGTGTGTTTCAGGTGTAATTTTGGGTGCATTCCAGGTGTGTCCCAGGTGTATTTCGGGTCTTTTTTTGGGTGTATTTCGGGTGTTTTTTTGGGTGTATCCCAGGTGTATTCCGGGTGTATCCCGGGTGTATTTCAGGTGTTATTCCAGGTGTATTCTGGGTGTAATTTCAGGTGTTATTTCAGGTGTATTTCAGGTATTATTTTGGGTGTATCCCAGGTGTATTCTGGGTGTATTTCAGGTGTAATTTCAGGTATTATTTTGGGTGTATTTCAGGTGTATTCCGGGTGTATCCCAGGTGTATTTCAGGTGTAATTTCGGGTGTATTCCGGGTGTATTTCCGGGTGCATTCCGGGTGCATTCCGGGTGTATTTCCGGGTGTATTTCAGGTGTATTTCCGGGTGTATTTCCGGGTGCATTCCGGGTGCATTCCGGGTGTATTCCGGGTGTATTTTGGGTGTATTTCCGGGTGTATTCCGGGTGTATTTTGGGTGTATTTCTGGGTGTATTCCGGGTGTTTTTTTGGGTGTATTTCAGGTGTAATTTCAGGTATTATTTTGGGTGTATTTCAGGTGTATTCCCGGGTGTATTCCCGGGTGTATTCCGGGTGTATTCCGGGTGTATTTTTGGGTGTATTTTGGGTGTATTTCCGGGTGTATTCCGGGTGTATTTTGGGTGTATTTCCGGGTGTATTTTTGGGTGTATTTTGGGTGTATTTCCGGGTGTATTCCGGGTGTATTTTGGGTGTATTTCCGGGTGTATTCCGGGTGTTTTTCCCAGTGTATTTCCGGGTGTATTTCCGGGTGTATTCCGGGTGTATTTTGGGTGTATTTCCGGGTGTATTCCGGGTGTATTCCGGGTGTTTTTCCGGGTGTATTCCGGGTGTATTTTGGGTGTATTTCCGGGTGTATTCCGGGTGTATTCCGGGTGTATTTCCGGGTGTATTCCGGGTGTATTTTGGGTGTATTTCCGGGTGTATTCCGGGTGTATTCCGGGTGTATTTCCGTGTGTATTTCCGTGTGTATTTCCGGGTGTATTTCCGGGTGTATTCCGGGTGTATTTCCGGGTGTCTTTCCGGGTGTATTTCCGGGTGTATTTCCGTGTGTCCCCACCTTGATGATCCCGATCTGTTTGAAGTAATCGGCCACCGACTCGATGGTGACGTTCTCGCCCAGCCCCTGCACGAAGATGGTGTTGTTGTCCGAGTTGTCCTGCTCACCTGCAATTAATGACCCAATTAGCGCTAATTACCACTAATTGGTGTTAATTATTAAAACAGAAATGCTAATTAACCCTAATTAACCTAATTAACCCCACCCCAAAACATAACAACAGCCCCAGAGCCCCTCCCCATGTGTTGTTGTCCGAGTTGTCCTGCTCACCTGCAATTAATGACCCAATTAGTGCTAATTATCACTAATTAGTGTTAATTACTGAGACAGAAAATGCTAATTAACCTAATTAACCTAACTGACCCCACCCCAAAACATAACAACAGCCCCAGAGCCCCTCCCCATGTGTTGTTGTCCGAGTTGTCCTGCTCACCTGAAATTAGTGACCTAATTAGTGCCAATTACCACTAATTAGTGTTAATTACTGAGACAGAAAATGCTAATTAACCTAATTAACCCCACCCCAGGGCTCAAAAACAGCCCCCAAGCCCCTCCCTGTGTGTTGTCCGAGTTGTCCTGCTCACCTGCAATTAATGACCCAATTAGTGCTAATTATCACTAATTAGCATTTAACACTGAGAAAAAGAAGCCAATTAACCCTAATTAACCCTAATTAACCCCACCCCAAAACATAACAATGACCCCCCAAGCCCCTCCCCATGTGTTGTTGTCCGAGTTGTCCTGCTCACCTGCAATTCATTACCCAATTAGTGCTAATTATCACTAATTAGTGTTAATTACTAAAAGAAAAATGCTAATTAACCTAATTAACCTAATTAACCCCACCCCAAAACATAACAATGACCCCCAAGCCCCTCCCCATGTGTAGCTGTCCGAGTTGTCCTGCTCACCTGAAATTAATTACCTAATTAGTGCTAATTACCACTAATTGGCGTTAATTACTAAAACAAAAATGCTAATTAACCTAATTAACCCCACCCCAAAACATAACCCCCAAGCACCTCTCCTGTTGCTGTTGTCCAAGTTGTCCTGCTCACATGTAATTAATTACCTAATTAGCATTAATTAGCAGTAAATACTGAGACACAAAATGCTAATTAACCCTAATTAACCCCACCCCAGGGCTCAAAAACAGCCCCCAAGCCCCTCCCCATGTGCTGTTGTCCGAGTTGTCCTGCTCACCTGTAATTCATTACCCAATTAGCGCTAATTACCACTAATTAGTGTTAATTACTGAGACACAAAATGCTAATTAACCTAATTAACCCCACCCCGGGGCTCTAAAACAGCCCCCAAGCCGCTCCCCTATTCCCATTCTCTGAGTTGTCCTTCTGACCTGTAATTAATTAGCGCTAATTAGCTCTAATTAGCATTAATTACTGAGATATAAAATGCTAATTAACCCTAATTAACCCCACCCCAGGGCTCAGCAACAACCCCCAAGCCCCTCCCCGAGTGTTGTTGTCCGAGTTGTCCTGCTCACCTGTAATTCATTACCCAATTAGCGCTAATTACCACTAATTAGTGTTAATTACTGAGACACAAAATGCTAATTAACCTAATTAACCCCACCCCAGGGCTCTAAAATAACCCCCAAGCCCCTCCCCGTTGCTGTTCTCGAAGTTGTCCTGCTCACCTGCAATTCATGATCTAATTAGTGCTAATTAGCATTAATTAGCATTACTTACTGAGCTATAAAATGCTAATTAACCCTAATTAACCCTAATTAACCCCACCCCAAAACATAATGACCCCCAAGCCCCTCCCCATGTGCTGTTCTCTGAGCTGTCCTGCTCACCTGCAATTAATTAGCACTAATTAGCATTAATTAACATTCATACCTTATTCCTCATTACATTCCCACCAAATAACCTGCATTAATTACTCCTAATCACCAACAATTAACCCCTCATAAATCCCATTAATTACCTTAATTAATCCCTTTAATTAACCCCAATCCCATCCTTTATTCATTCCCACCAATTAACCTGCATTAATTACTGCTAATCACCACCAATTAACCCCCCAAAAATCCCATTAATTACCTCATTAATTAACTTAAATACGACGCATTAATTCTCGTTAATTACCTCTAATTACCCCCTAATTAATTAATTAACCCATTAATTACCTGGGTCATGTCTGGGCCCCTGGTCCCGGGGTCCTTTTGGGGCCACACATGAAAAAGAAACACAAATTATGCAAATTAGAGGGGCGGGGCTTGGGCCAGACCGACCCAAACCCCGCCCCCCTTTCCTTGGCCCCGCCCCTTCCTGCCCCTCCCGGGCGCCATTTTGGGGGCAAAATCCCCAAATTTGGCACCAAAATTTTGCTTTTTTTCACCTTTTCCCGCCTGAAATTCAAATTCTGGAACCTTCTCCCCCAAAAGGCTCCGATTTTTCCCGATTTTCTCCATTTTTAAAATTTTTTTCCCTCAGGTTTTCCCATTTCTTTCAATTTTTCCCTCATTTTTTCTTCATTTTCCTCCTGATTTTTCCCCCTCATTTTTTTTCTCCACCTTTTCAACATTTTTACTCCAGGTTTCCCTCATTATTTACAATTTTTTTTTCTTATTTTTACCTTCATTTTCTCCATTTTTCCCCTCATTTTTTCCATTTTTCCTTCATTTTTCCACCTTTTTAAAAAAATTCTCCCATATTTTTCTGATTTTTTCCGTATTTTTCCTTCAATTTTTTCCATATTTTTCCCCCATTTCCCTTCAATTTTTCTGAATTTTTTCCTGATTTTTTTTCCCCATTTCTTCCTGAATTTTCCCCTTATTTTCCTCCATTTTCCCCTCATTTTTTCCCCAATTTTTTTTTCCATTTTTCCTGGGGTTTTTTTCCATTTCCCCTCATTTTTTCTTAAATTTTTTTCCATTTTTTCCTGGGGTTTTTTTCCATTTTCCCCTCATTTTTTCTTTAATTTTTTCCTGTGTTTTTTTTTCCCATTTTTTCCTTAATTTTTTCCATTTTTTTCCTGGTATTTTTTCGATTTTCCCCTCATTTTTTCTTTAACTTTTTACCATTTTTCCTTAATTTTTTCTATATTTTCCTGGGTTTTTTCTCCATTTTCCCCTCATTTTTTCTTTAATTTTTTTCCATTTTTTCCTGTTTTTTTCCTCCATTTTCCCCTCATTTTTCCTTAATTTTTTCCAGTTTTTTTTTTCCATTTTCCCTTCATTTTTTTTCTCCATTTTTTCCTGTTTTTTTTCATTTTCCCCTCATTTTTTCCTAAATTTTTTCCATTTTTTATTCCATTTTCCCCTCATTTTTTCCTTAATTTTTTCCTGGTTTTTTTTTTCCATTTTCCCTTCATTTTTTCCTTAATTTTTTCCATTTTTTCCTGGTATTTTTTCCCATTTTCCCCTTCATTTCCCCCATTTTCCCCTCATTTTTTCCCCTTTTTCACCACCAAAAAAAATTCACTTTTTTCCCATCGGTTTTGGGTCCACTGCAGCTCCGACCTCACCCCAATTTTGGGGCAATTTCCACCATTTTTGGGGCAATTTCCACCATTTTTGGGGCAATTTCCACCATTTTTGGGGCAATTTCCACCATTTTTTTTTACCACCAAAACCCTCAAACTCCTCCAAGTCACCGGCGCTTCCACCAAAAACCTCCTGAAATTTGGGGTTTTTCCCCCAAAACCACCAAAAATCACCATTTTTTCCACACATGCAGCGTTTTAACCAAAAACCACCTTTTTTTGCCCCAAACCCCACCATTTTCACCTCATTTTTCCACCATTTTTACCTCACAAAACCTCAATTTTTTTCACATTTCCAACCATTTCCATCCCCTAAATTCCGTTTTTTCGAGGGATTTTCCCCCGCTCAGGAAAAATGGGGGAAAAATCCAAAATCCACCTTTTATTTTTTCATCTTTTCTGCCTTTTTTTTGGGTTTTTTTGGGGTCAAAACCTCGAATTTTGGGACTTACCACCGAATTTATTGAAGCCACCACGCTCACCACCGCTGAGGAGATAAATTGGAAGATTGAAAATCAGCGATTTTGGAACCCTGCCTGCAACCGCTGGGACACGGAAAAATTCCACCACACTTTGGGGCAAAAATCACCACTTTGGGGCTTTTTTGTCAAATTTTATTTTTGGGCTTTTTTGGGCAATTTTTGGGGTTTTTTTTCCACTTTTTTCGGCTTTTTTTCGGCAATTTTTGGGGTTTTTTTCTGCTTTTTTTCTGCTTTTTTTCTGCTTTTTTCAGCTTTTTTCGAGCAATTTTTTGGGTTTTTTTCATGCAATTTTTGGGCTTTTTTTCAGCTTTTTTTTTCTTCATTTTTGGGCAACTTTGGGGTGTTTTTTTCCGCTTTTTTAATCACTTTTTTCCGGCCTTTTTTTCTGCATTTTTTGGGCAAATTTGGGGCTTTTTTGGGGCAATTTTGGGGTTTTTCCACCTTTTTTTGGCCTTTTTTTCGGCTTTATTTCGGCAATTTTGGGGTTTTTTTGGGCAATTTTTGGGGTTTTTTTCTGCTTTTTTTGGGCAATTTTTCAGCTTTTTTTCTGCTTTTTTGGGCAAATTTTGGGCTTATTTTGGGCAATTTCATGATTTTTTTTCATGCAATTTTTGGGGTTTTTTCAACCTTTTTAGGCTTTTTTTCTGCTTTTTTTTGGGCAATTTTGGGGTTTTTTTCATGCAATTTTTGGGCTTTTTTCTGCTTTTTTTGGGCAATTTTTTGGGCAATTTTTGGGCTTTTTTTCTGCTTTGTTTCAGCATTTTTGGGGTTTTTTTAATGCATTTTTTGGCTTTTTTTGGGTTTTTTCCCGCTTCTTTTGGGCTTTTTCTCACTTTTTTTTGGCAATTTTTGGGGCAAATTTTGGGGTTTTTATCATGCAATTTTGGGGGTTTTTTCTGCTTTTTTGGGCAATTTTTGGGCTTTTTGAGGCAATTTTTGGCTGTGTTTTCATGCAACTTTTGGGGTTTTTTAATGTAATTTTTGGGCTTTTTTCTGCTTTTTTCCGGGTAATTTTTGGGGGTTTTTTTGGGTTTTTTTTCTGTGTTTTTGGGCAATTTTTGGACAAATTTTGGGGGTTTTTTTCCGCTTTTTTTGGCCTTTTTTATGTTTTTTTCCTGCTTTTTTGGGCAAATTTTGGGCTTTTTGGGGCTTTTTTTGGGGATTTTTTCCACTTTTTTCGGCTTTTTTTGGGCAAACTTTGGGGTATTTTTGGGCAATTTTTGGGCTTTTTTTGGGTTTTTTTCAGCTTCTTTTCGGGCAAATTTTGGGCCTTTTTTGGGCAATTTTTGGTTGTTTTTTCATGCAATTTTTGGGGTTTTTTCCGCTTCTTTTCTGCATTTTTGGGGTTTTTTGGGCAATTTTCAGAGGTTTTTTTGTGCAATTTTTGGGCTTTTTTCCGGGTTTTTCGGGCAATTTTTGGGCTTTTTTTTGCTTTTTATTCTGCTTTTCTTCAGCTTTTTTTGGGGCAAATTTTGGAGTTTTTTTCATGCAATTTTTGGGGTTTTTTCCGCTTTTTTTTGGGGTAAATTTTGGCTTTTTTTGGGAAAATTTTGGGGTTTTTTTCAGCTTTTTTTGGCCTTTTTTTCGGCTTTTTTGGGGCAATTTTTGGGGGCTTTTTTCTGCTTTTTTTTTTCTTTTTTTCCGGCTTTTTTCAGGGTTTTTTGGGCAATTTTTGGTTATTTTTTCATGCAATTTTTGGGCTTTTTTCCGCTTTTTTGGGCAATTTTTGGGTTTTTTTCATGCAATTTTTGGGCTTTTTTCAGCTTTTTTGGGGTTTTTTTTTCTGCTTTTTATTATCTTTTTTCAGCTTTTTTTGGGCAATTTTGGGGTTTTTTTCATGCAATTTTTGGGGGTTTTTTTCCCCGCTTTTTTTGGCCTTTTTTGGCCAATTTTTGGGGTTTTCTTCCGCTTTTTTTTGGGCAAATTTTGGGTTTTTTTTCCTCCACTTTTTTGGCCTTTTTTTCTGCTTTTTTGGGCAATTTTTGGGCTTTTTTTTGCTTTTTATTCTGCTTTTTTTTGGGGCAAATTTTGGAGTTTTTTCATGCAATTTTTGAGGTTTTTTCCGCTTTTTTTCCTGCCTTTTTTTTTGGCTTTCTTTGGGCAAATTTTGGGGTATTTTTTCATGCAATTTTTGGGCTTTTTTTCCGCTTTTTTGGGGCAATTTTTGGGTTTTTTTTTTCACTTTTTTTGGGTCTTTTTTCTGCTTTTTTGGGCAATTTTTGGGGGGTTTTTTCATGCAATTATTGGGGGTTTTTTTGCCAAATTTTTGGGCAATTTTAAGGCTTTCTTTTAGCTATTTTAAGGTGCTCTTTTGGATTTTTGGGGGGTTTTTTTTGGCAATTTCCAGGCATTTTTTGGGCCATTTTTGGGCATTTTTCGGGGCATTTTTGGGCCTCTTCTTTTTGCCATTTCCAGGCATTTTTTAGGCATTTTTGGGGCATTTTTTGGCCTTTTCTTTTCACAATTCCCAGGCATTTTTAGGCTTTTTTTTGCAACTTTTTGGGCTTATTTTGGAGCATTTTTGGGCCTTTTCTTTTCGAATTTCCAGGCATTTTTGGGGGCATTTTTGGGGGCATTTTTGGGGTTTTTTTTGGGCTTTTTTTTGCAATTTTTGGAGCATTTTCTTTTTGCAATTTCCAGGCATTTTTTAGGCTTTTTTTGGGGCATTTTTGGGCCTTTTCTTTTCGAATTTCCAGGCATTTTTTGGGGCATTTTTGGGCTTTTTCTGGGGCATTTTTGAGCATTTTCTTTTTGCAATTTCCAGGCATTTTTGGGCTTTTTTTTGCTATTTTTGGGCCTTTTCTTTTAACAATTTCCAGGCATTTTTTGGGCTTTTTTTGGGCCATTTTTGGGGCACTTTTGGACTTTTTTTTTTGCAATTTCCAGGCATTTTTTGGGGCATTTTTGGAGTTTTTGGTTGGCGATTTTTGGGCTTTTTTTGGGGTATTTTTGGCAATTTTTGGGCTGTTTCTTTTTGCAATTTCCAGGCCTTTTTTGGGGCATTTTTGGGCTTTTTGGGGGGTATTTTTGAGCATTTTCTTTTCCCATTTTTTAGGCATTTTTTGGGCTTTTTTGGGCCATTTTTGGGCTTTTTTTGGGGCATTTTTGGGCCTTTTCTTTTTGCCATTTCCAGACATTTTTTGGGCTTTTTTGGGGCATTTTTGGGCTTCTTTTTTTGCAATTTCCAGGCATTTTGGGGCTTTTTGTTTTGCGATTTTTGGGCTTTTTTTGGGGCAATTTTGGGGGCATTTTTGGGCTTTTTTTTTGCAATTTTTGGGCCTTTTCTGGGGCATTTTTGGGCTTTTTTTTTTGCAATTTTTGGGCCTTTTCTGGGGCATTTTTGGGCCTTTTCATTTCGCAATTTCCAGGCATTTTTGGGCTTTTTTAGGCCATTTTTGGGCCTTTTCTTTTCACAATTTTTGGAGCATTTTTAGGCATTTTTGGGCTTTTTTTATTGCAAATTTTTGGGCATCTTTTGGGGCCTTTTTTGGGCCTTTTTATTTCGCAATTTCCAGGCATTTTTAAGGCATTTTTGGGCCTTTTTTTAAGGCATTTTTGGGCCTTTTCTTTTTGAATTTCCAGGCATTTTTTTAGGCATTTTTTGGCTTTTTCTGGCTTTTTTTAGGGGTTCATTTGATGTAATTTCCAGGCATTTTTTGGCCTTTTTTTGGAGCATTTTTGGGATTTTTTGGGGGCATTTTTGGGCCATTTTTGCCCTTTTTTTGGAAGCAATTTTTGCCCTTTTCTCCACTTTTTTATTGCAATTTTTGCAGTTTTTTTCCCTCGCCGCCGTCGTTTTTTTCCTCCTGGCCGCAGCGCACGCTCGGGATTGAGCCCAAAATTGGGGGAAAAACAAAAAAATCCCCAAAACTTCGGATTTTTTCCCCTTTTCCCCCCTCCTGGATCTCCCCCTCCTCCTGAATTCGAATTTTTTCTGCTTTTTTTTCTCATTTTTTTTGCCCTTTTCTGCCTTTTTTGAACCCAAAACAGCGGCGGATTTTGAGTTTTCGCTGCTTTTTTTTCACACCTGCAGCACACAAAAGGCAGAGTTGGTAAAACACGTTTGGAACAACAAAACCCCCCCAAAATCCCCCCAAAATACTCACCTGGAAGGCCCCAAAAAGCTCCTTTTGCCACCCAAAAACCGGCAGCAAAACCACCACAAATTCCCTTTTTTCTCTCAATTTTTAAACCAATTTTTCCCCCTTTTTTTTGCATTTTTTCCTTATTTTTTTTACAATTTTTCAACCATTTTTTTCCTCTTTTTTTCCATTTTCCCCCGTATTTTTTCCTCTTTTTTTTTGCAATTTTTAACCTTTTTTTTTTCATTTTTACCCATTTTTACCTTTTATTTTTTAACCATTTTTACCCTTTTTTCTGGCACTTTTCAAAGCAATTTTTTACTTTTTTTGCTTTCCTTTTTCACCACTTTTTTCCCTTTTATTTTTGCATTTTTTCCTGATTTTTTGCAAATTTTTTTAAATTTTTAACCATTTTTACCTCTTGTTTTTTTTACCATTTTTACCCTTTTTTCTGACCAATTTTTCCTTTTTTTTTCCCATTTTTCCCTTATTTTTGCCTCTTTTTTTTGCAATTTTTCAACCATTTTCCCCCTTTTTTTTTGTATTTTTCACCACTTCTTTCCCCTTTATTTTTCCATTTTTCCACTATTTTCCCTTTAATTTCTCTTTATTTTTAACCATTTTTCCTCATTAATTTTTAACCATTTTTACCCTTTTTCTTGCACTTTTCCAACCAATTTTTTCCTCTTTTTTTCCTTTTTTCACCACTTTCTTCCCTTTATTTTTGCTTTTTTTCCTTTTTTTTGCAATTTTTCAACCCATTTTTAAAGAATTTTTAACCATTTTTACCCTTTTTTTTCTTGCACTTTTCCAACCAATTTTTTCCTCTTTTTTTTCCATTTTTCCCCGTATTTTTGCCCTTTTTTTTGCAATTTTTCAACCCTTTTTTTAAACTTTTTAACCATATTTACCTCTTATTTTTTTACCATTTTTACCCTTTTTTCTGGCACTTTTCAAAGCAATTTTTTACTCTTTTTGTTTTGCTTTTTTCACCACTTTTTTCCCTTTATTTTTGCTTTTTTCCTTATTTTTTTGCAATTTTTCAACCAATTTTTTTTCCTTTTTTTTTGCTTTTTTCACCACTTTTTTCCTCTTTTTTTTTTGCATTTTTCCTTTTTTTTTTTTGCAATTTTTTTAAATTTTTAACCATTTTTACCTTGTATTTTTTACCATTTTTACCCTTTTCTTGCACTTTTCAAACCAATTTTTTCCTCTTTTTATTTCCATTTCTCACCACTTTTTTCCCTTTATTTTCCCACTATTTTTCCTTTTCTTTGTTTGCAATTTTTCAACCAATTTTTAAAATTTTTTAACCACTTTTACCTTTTATTTTTTACCATTTTTACCACTTTTCTTGCACTTTTCTCACCAATTTTTTCCTCTTTTTATTTATATTTTTCACCACTTTTTTTCCCTTATTTTTGCTTTTTTTTGCAATTTTTCAACCCTTTTTTTAAAATTTTTAACCATTTTTACCTTTTATTTTTTACCATTTTTCAACCAATTTTTTCTTTTTTGTCCATTTTTCACCACTTTTTTACCCCAATTTTTGCATTTTTCCACTATTTTTCCTTATTTTTTTAGCAAATTTTCAACCCTTTTTTTTTAATTTTTAACCATTTTAACCTTTTATTTTTTTACCATTTTTACCTTTTTTTTGCATTTTTAAAACATTTTCTCCCTCTTTTTTTGCATTTTCCCATATTTCCCTCATTTTTACCATTTTTAACCAAAATTTTCCCATATTTCTCGTATTTTTACCATTTAAAAAAAAAAATTCCCCATATTTCCCTCATGTTTGTCTTTTTTAACCAAAATTTCCCCTCACTTTTACCATTTTTAATCATATTTTCCCTATATTTCCCTCATTTTTACCATTTTCCACCATATTTTCCCCATATTTTACCTCATGTTTGTCTTTTTTAACATAAATTTTCCCTCATTTTTAACCATATTTCCCCTGTATTTCCCTCATTTTTACCATTTTTTCCATAAATTTTCCCTCATTTTTACCATTTTTAACCAAAATTTCCCCATATTTCCCTCATGTTTGTCTTTTTTAACATAAATTTTCCCTCATTTTTGCCATTTTCAACAAAAAATTCCCCATATTTCCCTCATGTTTGTCTTTTTTAACCAAAATTTTCCCTCATTTTTGCCATTTTTAACCAAAATTTTCCCTCATTTTTACCATTTTTAACCATATTTTCCCTATATTTCCCTCATTTTTTACCATTTTTAACCAAAATTTGCCCATATTTCCCTCAGGTTTGTCCTTTTTAACCAAAATTTTCCCTCATTTTTAACCATATTTTCCCTATATTTCCCTCATTTTTACCATTTTTACCATAATTTTTCCCTCATTTTTCCCATTTTTAATCATATTTTCCCTATATTTCCCTCATTTTTACCATAAATTTCCCCTCATTTTTACCATTTTTAACCAAAATTTCCCCATATCTCCCTCATTTTTACCATTTTTAACCCAAATTTTCCCTCATTTTTACCATTTTTAACCATATTTTCCCTGTATTTCCCTCATTTTTACCATTTTTTCCATAAATTTTCCCTCATTTTTACCGTTTTTAACCATATTTTCCTTATATTTCCCTCATTTTTACCATTTTTAACATAAATTTTCCCTGATTTTTACCATTTTTAACCAAAATTTCCCTCATTTTGGCCATAAATTTTCCCTCATTTTTAACCATATTTCCCCTGTATTTCCCTCATTTTTGCCATTTTTAACCCAAATTTTCCCTCATTTTTAACCATATTTTCCCTGTATTTCCCGTTATTTTTACCATTTTTTCCATAAATTTTCCCTCATTTTTGCCATTTTTTACCAAAATTTCCCCATATTTCCCTCAGGTTTGTCTTTTTTAACCAAAATTTTCCCTCATTTTTAACCATATTTTCCCTATATTTCCCTCATTTTTGCCATTTTTAACCAAAATCTTCTTTATATTTCCCTCATTTTTACCATTTTTACCATAAATTTTCCCTCATTTTTACCATTTTTAACCATATTTTCCCCATATTTTACCTCATGTTTGCCATTTTTAACATAAATTTTCCCTCATTTTTACCATTTTTTTACCATTTCTCATTTTCCACCTCTTTCACCATTTTTGACCAATTCTTTGCTATTTTTAACCACTTCAAACCCATTTTTGGACCATTTTCCCCTTTTTTAACCTTTTTTTTACCATTTTTGACAATTTTCCCCTTTTTAAACCTTTTTAACCATTTTTTCCACCATTTTCTCCTTTTTTTAACCATTTTTACCAATTCTTTGCTGATTTTAACCACTTCAAACCAAATTTTTTGACCATTTTCTGACCATTTTCCCCTTTTTTAACCTTTTACCATTTTCCCTTTTTTAACCATTTTTTGTCCATTTTCCTCTTTTTTTAAACCATTTTTTTGACCATTTTCACCAATTCTTTGCTATTTTTAACCACTTCAAACTCTATTTTTTAAACCATTTTCCCCCTTTTTTAACCATTTTTTGACCATTTTTTGGACCATTTACTCTTTTTTAACCATTTTTTACCAATTTTTTGCTATTTTAAACCACTTCAAACCAAATTTTTTGACCATTTTTCCCTTTTTTAACCTTTTTTTTCACCATTTTCTCCTTTTTTAAACCATTTTTGACCATTTTTTTTACCATTTTCCCCTTTTTTAACCATTTTTCACCATTTCCCTTCATTCTTCCATTCATCATTTTCAAACCTTTCCCCTCTTTTCCATTTTTTGCTCATTTTTTAACCTTTTTCTTTCACTTTTTCCCATTTTTCTGCTTTTTTCACCATTTCCAAGCACCGGGACACCAAAATTTCCTCTCCAGGGACCCCAAACCTTTCAAATCCAGTGGATTTCTCCTCAAAATCCACTTTTTTCACCATTTTTGCACCATTTTTCCACCATTTTCCACCATTTTTTTCTCTGCAGTGACCACAAAACGCACCAAGGTTTTTTTACCATTTTTCACTTTTTTTTCCCCATTTTTTCCCCCTAAATTTCACCTTTTATTCACATTTTTCCCTCCAAATTCCACCTTTTTCCCTCAATATTTCCCTCAAAATTTCCCTTTTTTTCATTCTCATATTTCCACCATTTCTAAACCTTTTTTTCCCCTAAAATTCCATTTTTTCCCTCATTTTTTCCCAAATTCCACCTTTTTCCCTCATTATTTCCCCCAAATTTCCCTTTTTTCCTCATATTTTCCACCATTTCTAAACCTTTTTTCCCCTCAAACCCCATTTTCCACCTTTTCTTTCCCTTTTTTCCCACTTTTCGTCCCATTTTCCAACAATTTCCCATTTCTTTATCATTTCCCTACATTTTTCCCATTTTCCCATTTTTTCCTCATTTCCCCCCAATTTTCCCTAAAATTTTCCTCCAATTTTCCCCCTATTTTCCCCTCAATTTTCCCTTCATTTCCCTCAATTTCCCCCCAATTTTCCTCATTTTCCTCCAATTTCCCCCCAATTTTCTCCTCCAATTTCCCCCCATTTTTCCCTCAATTTTCCTCCAATTTTCCCCCAATCTTCCCCTCAATTTTCCCTTCATTTCCCTCATTTTCTCCCCAATTTTCCCCATTTTCCCTCCATTTCCCCCTCAATTCCTCCCTAATTTCCCCTCAATTTTCCTACATTTTCCCCTCAACTTTCCGCCATTTTCCCCTCAATTTTCCCCCCATTTTTGCCCCAATTTCCCCTCAATTTTTCCCCTATTTGCCCCCAATTTTCTCCTCAGTTTTCCTCAATTTTCCCCCATTTTCCCTCAATTTCCCCTCAATTTTCCTCCAATTTTTCCCCATTTCTTCCTCTTTTCCTCCCTAATTTCCCCTCAAATTTCCCCCATTTTTCTCTCAATTTTCCTCCAATTTCTCCCCAATTTTCCCCCATTTTCTCCTCACTTTCCCCTCAATTCCTCCCTAATTTCCCTTCAATTTTCCCCCATTTTCCTACAATTTTTCTTCCCCATTTTCCTCCAATTTTTCCCCAATTTCCCTACAATTTCCCCCCAATCTTCCCCTCATTTTCTACTCCATTTTCTCTCATTTTCCCCTCAATTTCCCCCATTTTCTCCTCAATTTTCCCCTCAATTCCTCCCTAATTTCCCCTCAATTTTCCTCCAGTTTTCCCCCATTTTCTCTCTCAATTTCCCCTCAATTTTCCCAAATTTTCCCCCATATTTTCCCCTCAATTTCCCCCATTTCCCCCCCAATTTTCCTACAAATTTTCCCCCATTTCCCCTCCAATTTCTCCTCAATCTCCCCTCAATTTTTCCCCTATTTCCCCTCAATTTCCCCCATTTTCCCCTCAATTTCCCCCCTATTTCCCCTCAATTTTCCTACAATTTCCTCTCAATTTCCCCACAATTTTCCCCCTATTTCCTCCCTAATTTCCCCTCAATTTTTCCCCTATTTTCCCCCATTTTCCCCTCAACTTTTCCCCATTTTCCCTCAATTTCCCCTCAATTTCCCCCTCTATTCCCCCTCAATTTTCCTCCAGTTTTCCCCCATTTTCCCCTCAATTTCCCCTCAACTTTCCCCCATTTCCCCCTCAATTTTCCTCAGTTTTTCCCCAATTTCCCTACAATTTTTTCCTTATTTCCCCCTCAATTTCCCCTCAACTTTTCCCCATTTTTCCCTCAATTTCCCCTCAATTTTCCCCCCATTTTTCCCCATTTTCTCCTCAATCTCCCCTGAATTTTTCCCCTATTTTCCCCCATTTTCCCCTCAACTTTTCCCCATTTTCCCTCAATTTCTCCTCAATTTCCCCTCAATTTTCCTACAATTTTCCCCCATTTTCCTTCCCCATTTTCATCCAATTTCTCCCCATTTTCTCCTCAATTTCCCCTCCAATTTCTCCCTAATTTCCCCTCAATTTTCCTCCAATTTTCCCATTTTTCTTCCCCATTTTCCTTCCCCATTCTCCTCCGATTTCTCCCCATTTTCTCCTCAATTTCCCCCTCAATTCCTCCCTAATTTCCCCTCAATTTTCCTACATTTTTTCCCCTTTTTCCCCCCAATTTTCTCCATTTCTCCTCCGATTTCTCCTCAATTTCCCCCCAATTTTTTCCTCATTTTCCCACAAATTTCTCCTCATTTTCCCTTCATTTCCCCCTCAATTCCTCCCCATTTTCTCTCAATTTCCCCTCAATTTCCCCACAATTTTCCCCCATTTTCCTTCCCCATTTTCCTCCAATTTTTCCCCATTTTCGCTCCATTTCCCCTCACTTTTCCCCCAATTTTCCCCCATTTTCTCCTCAATTTTCTCCTCAATTTCCCCCCATTTTTTCCCCATCTCTCCCCCCATCTCCCCCCCACAATCCCCCCCAATCCCCACCCCATTTTTGGGTTAAATTCCCCCATTTTTGGCTGCACTCACCCCATCTGCGCTCCCCGGCCTCCGCGGCTGCCGCGGTTCCCGCGCTCGAATCCTCCCCGGCCGGAGCCGAAGGCGCCGCGGCCGCGGCTGCGCTCGGGAGGGGCCTGGGAGCCGTAACCGGGGCCGCTGGGGGCGTCCTGGTACCCGCCCGAGCTCAGCGAGCCCCCGTCCTGCCCGTAGCTGTTGGCTGGAATGGGGAGAAAACACCAAAATTTGGGAAAATTCAAAAAAAATTGGGGAAAAATCGGAAATTTTGGTGAAATTTGGGCACTTTTGGACCAAAACGCGGCCCTAAATCTGAGGGGATTCGGCTTCAAATCAACCCCAAACTCCCTGTCCACCCCAGAGGTGTTGGCTGGAATGGGGAGAAAACACAGGAATTTGGGAAAATTCAAAAAAAATTGGGAATTTTGGGGAAAAATCGCAGAAAAAATCGGGAATTTTGGCGAAATTTGGGCACTTTTGGACCAAAACGCGGCCCCAAATCTGAGGGGATTCAGCCCCAAATCAGCCCCAAATCAGCCCCAAATCAACCCAAAACCCCCTGGTCCTGCCCGGAGCTGTTGGCTGAAATTGGAGAGAAAAAGGCAAAATTTGGGAAAATTTGGAAAAAAGGGAATTTTGGGGAAATTTGGGCACTTTCAGACCCAAATCCAAGGGAATTCAGCCCCAAATCAGCCCCAAACCGGCGCCACTGGGGGCGTCCTGGTACCCGCCCGAGCTCAGGGAGCCCCTGTCCTGCCCGTAGCTGTTGGCTGGAATGGGGAGAAAACACCAAACTTTGGGAAAATTCAAAAACAATTGGGGAAAAATCGGAAATTCAGGCGAAAATCGGGGATTTTTAGACCCAAATTCAATGGAATTGTGCCCAAAATCAGCCCCAAATCAGCCCCAAATCAACCCCAAACTTCCCCATCCTGCCCAGAGCT
Organism: Agelaius tricolor; assembly: GCF_023055355.1. NCBI lineage: Eukaryota > Metazoa > Chordata > Aves > Passeriformes > Icteridae > Agelaius > Agelaius tricolor. The sequence continues at coordinate 233,421 of NW_027269367.1, read as the reverse complement.
GTTGGCTGAAATTGGGAAGAAAAAGGCAAAATTTGGGAAAATTGGGAAAAAAATGGGAATTTTGGCGAAATTTGGGCTCTTTTGGACCAAAACGCGGCCCCAAATCCAAGGGAATTCAGCCTCAAATCAGCTCCAAATCTGAGGGGATTCTGCCCCAAATCAGCCCCAAATTAACCCCAAACCCCCTGGTCCTGCCCAGAGCTCTTGGCTGGAATGGGGAGAAAAAGGCAAAATTTGGGAAAATTGGAAAAAATGGGTATTTTAGTGAAAATTGTGCACTTTCGGACCAAAATGTGGCCCTGAATCTGAGTGGATTCAGCCCCAAATCTGAGGGGATTCTGCCCCAAATCAGCCCCAAATTCCCTGTCCTGCCCAGAGGTGTTGGCTGGAATGGGGAGAAAACACCAAAATTTGGGAAAATTCAAAAAAAATTGGGAAAAAATCGGAAATTCTGGCGAAATTTGGCGAAATTTGGGCACATTCGGACCCCAAACCTGAGGGGAATTCGGCCTCCAATGAGCCCCAAATCAACCCCAAACCCCCCATCCTGCCCAGAGGTGTTGGCTGAATTGGGGAGAAAAAGGCAAAATTTGGGAAAATTGGAAAAAATTGGAATTTTGGGGAAAAATTGGGGAAAAAAAATCAGGAATTTGGGCAAAAATTGGGCACTTTTGGACCAAAACGTGGCCCTAAATCTGAGGGGATTCAGCCCCAAATCAGCCCCAAATCAACCCAAAACCCCCTGGTCCTGCCCAGAGCTCTTGGCTGAAATTGGGGAGAAAAAGGCAAAATTTGGGAAAATTGCAAAAAAAGGGAATTTTGGCGAAATTTGGGCACTTTTGGACCAAAACGCGGCCCTAAATCCAAGGGAATTCGGCCCCAAATCAGCCCCAAATCTGAGGGGATTCTGCCCCAAATCAGCCCCAAATTAACCCCAAACCCCCTGGTCCTGCCCAGAGCTCTTGGCTGCAATGGGGAGAAAAAGGCAAAATTTGGGAAAATTGGAAAAAATGGGTATTTTAGTGAAAATTGTGCACTTTCGGACCAAAATGTGGCCCTAAATCTGAGGGGATTCGGCCCCAACTCAGCCCCAAATCAACCCCAAATCAACCCCAAACCCCCCGTCCTGCCCAGAGGTGTTGGCTAAAATGGGGAGAAAACACAGGAATTTGGGAAAATTAAAAAAAAAATTGGGAATTTTGGGGAAAAATCGCAGAAAAAATCGGGAAAATTGGGCGAAAATCGGGGATTTTTAGACCCAAATTCAAGGGGATTCTGCCCCAAATCAGCCCCAAATCAACCCCAAACCCCCCGTCCACCCCAGAGGTGTTGGCTGGAATGGGGAGAAAAAGGCAAAATTTGGGAAACTTGGGAAAAAATGGGAATTTTGGCGAAATTTGGGCTCTTTTGGACCAAAACGCAGCCCCAAATCCAAGGGAATTCAGCCTCAAATCAGCTCCAAATCTGAGGGGATTCTGCCCCAAATCAGCCCCAAATTAACCCCAAACCCCCTGGTCCTGCCCAGAGCTCTTGGCTGGAATGGGGAGAAAAAGGCAAAATTTGGGAAAATTCAAAAAAAATTGGGAAAAAATCGGAAATTTTGGTGAAATTTGGGCACTTTTGGACCCAAACGCGGCCCCAAATCTGAGGGGATTCAGCCCCAAATCAGCCCCAAATCAACCCCAAACCCCCCGTCCTGCCCAGAGCTGTTGGCTGAAATGGGGAGAAAACACCAAAATTTGGGAAAATTCAAAAAAAATTGGGGAAAAATCGGAAATTCCGGCGAAAATCGGGGATTTTTAGACCCAAATCTGAGGGGATTCAGCCCCAAATCAGCCCCAAATCAACCCCAAATGAATCCCAAGCCCCCTATCCAGCCTAGAGGTGTTGGCTAAAATAGGGAGAAAAAAGCAAAATTTGGGAAAATTCAAAAAAAATTGGGAATTTTGGGGAAAAATCGCAGAAAAAATCGGGAATTTTGGGGAAATTTGGGCACTTTCGGACCCCAAATCTGAGGGGAATTCGGCCTCAAATCAGCCCCAAATCAACCCCAAACCCCACATATTGCCCAGAGGTGTTGGCTGAAATTGGGGAGAAAACACAGGAATTTGGGAAAATTCAAAAAAAATTGGGAAAAAATCGGAAATTCTGGTAAAAATTGGGGATTTTTAGACCCAAATTCAAGGGAATTGTGCCCAAAATCAGCCCCAAATCAGCCCCAAATCAACCCCAAACCCCCCGTCCTGCCCGTAGCTGTTGGCTGAAATGGGGAGAAAACACAGGAATTTGGGAAAATTCAAAAAAAATTGGGAAAAAATCAGAAATTCGGGCGAAATTTGGCGAAATTTGGGCACTTTCGGACCCCAAATCTGAGGGAATTTGGCCTCAAATCAACCCCAAATCAACCCCAAACCCCCGGTCCTGCCCAGAGGTGTTGGCTGAATTGGGGAGAAAAAGGCAAAATTTGGGAAAATTGGAAAAAATTGGAATTTTGGGGAAAAATTGGGGAAAAAAAATCAGGAATTTGGGCAAAAATTGGGCACTTTTGGACCAAAACGCAGCCCCAAATCTGAGGGAATTTGGCCCTAAATCGGCCCCAAATCAGCCCCAAATCAACCCAAACCCCCTGGTCCTGCCCGGAGCTGTTGGCTGAAATTGGAGAGAAAAAGGCAAAATTTGGGAAAATGTGGAAAAAAGGGAATTTTGGGGAAATTTGGGCACTTTCAGACCCAAATCCAAGGGAATTCAGCCCCAAATCAGCCCCAAACCGGCCCCAGCCGGGGGCGTCCTGGTACCCGCCCGAGCTCAGGGAGCCCCCGTCCTGCCCGTAGCTGTTGGCTAAAATGGGGAGAAAACACCAAACTTTGGGAAAATTCAAAAAAAATTGGGGAAAAATCGGAAATTCGGGCGAAAATCGGGGATTTTTAGACCCAAATCTGAGGGGATTCTGCCCCAAATCAGCCCCAAATCAACCCCAAATGAATCCCAAGCCCCCTATCCAGCCTAGAAGTGTTGGCTAAAATAGGGAGAAAAAAGCAAAATTTGGGAAAATTCAAAAAAAATTGGGAATTTTGGGGAAAAAGCGCAGAAAAAATCTGAAATTTTGGTGAAATTTGGGCACTTTCGGACCCAAATATGGCCCCAAATCTGAGGGGATTCTGCCCCAAATCAGCCCCAAATCAACCCCAAACCCCCCGTCCTGCCCGTAGCTGTTGGCTGAAATGGGGAGAAAACACAGGAATTTGGGAAAATTCAAAAAAAATTGGGAAAAAATCGGAAATTCGGGCGAAATTTGGCGAAATTTGGGCACTTTCGGACCCCAAATCTGAGGGAATTTTGCCCCAAATCAACCCCAACTCCCCCATCCTGCCAAGAGCTGTTGGCTAAAATGGGGAGAAAACACCAAAATTTGGGAAAAATTCAAAAAAAAAATGGGAATTTTGCGGAAAAAAATCGGGAAAATTGGGAGAAAATTGGGGGAAAGTCAGGGAAAATCCAGGAAAATTTGGGGTAAAAACAGAGAAAATTGGGAGAAATTTTCAGAGATTTCAACCCCGATTTTGCCCAAAATCCCCAAATTTCGCCCCAAAATCCCCGTTTTTTTTCAGGAATTCCACTCACAGGCCCCTTGGCTGTACTGGCCCTGCTGGCTGTAGCTGGGGGGGGGGTTGTAGGACGACTGTTGCCATCCCAAATCCCCCAAAATCCCCCAAAATGCCCAAGTTTTACACAAAAATTGGGCGATTTTAGTCCCGATTTTGCCCAAAATCCCCAAATTTCACCCCAAAATCCCCGTTTTTTTTGGGAATTTCCCTCCCATCCCAAATTTCATTTGGACAGGATTGTAGGACAACTGTTCCCATCCTAAATCCCCCAAAATTCCCCCCAAAATCCCCCAATTTCAGCCCCTATCTCCCCCAATTTCAGCCGCGATTTTGCCCAAAATCCCCAAATTTCGCCCCAAAATCCCCAAATTTCACCCCAAAATCCCCGTTTTTTTTGGGAATTTCACTCACAGGCCCCTTGGCTGTACTGGCCCTGCTGGCTGTAGCTGGGGGGGGGGTTGTAGGACGACTGTTGCCATCCCAAATCCCCCAAAATCCCCCAAAATCCCCCAATTTCAGCCGATTTCAGCCGCGATTTTGCCCAAAATCCCCAAATTTTACCCCAAAATTTCAAATTTTTTTTGGAATTTCCCTGAAATTTCAGATGTGATTTGGGCAGGGTTGTAGGATGACTGTTCCCATCCCAAATCCCCCAAAATCCCCCAATTTCAGTGCCAATCTCACACAAGAATTGCGCAATTTTAGTCCCGATTTTGCCCAAAATCCCCAAATTTCGCCCCAAAATCCCCAAATTTTTTCAGGAATTTCCCTCACATCCCAAATTTCATTTGGATAGGATTGTAGGACGACTGTTCCCATCCTAAATCCCCCAAAATCCCCCAATTTCAGCCGATTCTAGCCCCAATCTCCCACAAAAATTGGGCGATTTCAGCCACGATTTTGCCCAAAATCCCCAAATTTCACCCCAAAATCCCCGTTTTTTTTCAGGAATTTCACTCACAGGCCCCTTGGCTGTACTGGCCCTGCTGGCTGTAGCTGGGGGGGGGGTTGTAGGACGACTGTTGCCATCCCAAATCCCCCAAAATCCCCAAAAATCCCCCAATTTCGCCCCAAAATCCCCAAATTTTTTCAGGAATTTCCCTCACATCCCAAATTTCATTTGGATAGGATTGTAGGATGACTGTTCCCATCCCAAATCCCCCAAAATCCCACCCAAAATCCCCCAATTTCAGCCGATTCTAGCCCCAATCTCCCACAAAAATTGGGCGATTTCAGCCCCGATTTTGCCCAAAATCCCCAAATTTCGCCCCAAAATCCCCGGTTTTTTTGGGAATTTCCCTCCCATCCCAAATTTCATTTGGACAGGATTGTAGGACAACTGTTCCCATCCTAAATCCCCCAAAATTCCCCCCAAAATCCCCCAATTTCAGCCCCTATCTCCCCCAATTTCAGCCGATTTCAGCCGCGATTTTGCCCAAAATCCCCAAATTTCGCCCCAAAATCCCCAAATTTCGCCCCAAAATTCCCGTTTTTTTTCAGGGATTCCACTCACAGGCCCCTTGGCTGTACTGGCCCTGCTGGCTGTAGCTGGGGGGGGGGTTGTAGGACAACTGTTGCCATCCCAAATCCCCCAAAATCCCCAAATTTTACACAAAAATTGGGCGATTTTAGCCCCGATTTTGCCCAAAATCCCCAAATTTTACCCCAAAATTTCAAATTTTTTTTAGGAATTTCCCTCCCATCCCAGGTAAGATTTGGGCAGGGTTGTAGGACAACTGTTCCCATCCCAAATCCCCCAAAATTCCCCAATTTCAGCCAATTTTAGCCCCAAAATCCCACAAAAATTGCGCGATTTTAGTTCCGATTTTGCCCAAAATCCCCAAATTTCACCCCAAAATCCCCGTTTTTTTTCAGGAATTTCACTCACAGGCCCCTTGGCTGTACTGGCCCTGCTGGCTGTAGCTGGGGGGGGGGTTGTAGGACGACTGTTGCCCGTAGCTCTGCTGGTTGTAGCCCCCGCTCTGCTGTTGGTTGTAGCCCCCGCTCGGGGCTTGGCCGTAGCTGGAGCTGCCGGAGCCGCCGCCGTAACTGGGGGGAAAAAGGAGGATTTTGGTTAAAAATGGGGGTTTTGGGGGAAAAATTGGGATTTTGGGGGAAAAATTGGGGTTTTGGGAGGGAAAATGGGGGTTTTGGGGGAAAAAATGGGGGTTTGGGGAAGGGAACAGGGAGGGGTTTGAGGGGGAATTGGTGGGAATAGGGGAGGGGTTTGGGTGAAAATTATTGGGGTTTAGTCAAAAAACAGCTGGAAAATGTCAGCAAAAGAAGTGGAATTTCAAGCAAAAAGCAGCTGGAATTCAAGCAAAAAACAGCTGGAATTCAACCAAAGAACAGCTGGAAGGTGACCCCAAAAAAAGCAGAATTTACCCAAAAAATAAGCAGAATTTCACTCAAAAAACCCCAAAATTTCACCCAAAACCCACCCAGAATTGGCCCAAAAAAAACCCAAAATTTCACCCCAAAAAAACCAAAATTTCACCCCAAACCCACCCAGAATTTCACTGAAAAAAACCCAAAATATTACCCAAAACCCACCCAGAATTTCACCCAAAAAGCACCTGGAATTGACATAAAAAAACCCAAAATTTCACCCAAAAATAACCGGAAATTCACCCAAAAAATAACCAGAATTTGACTCAAAAACACCTGGAATTTCACCCAAAAAACACCCAGACTTTCACCAAAAATTAATGAGAAATTCACCCAAAAACCACCCTGAATTTCACCCAAAAACCCCTGCAATTCACCCAAAAAACACCCAGAATTTCACCCAAAAAATAACCACATTTTGACCCCAAAACCACCTGGAATTTGACCCAAAAATAACCAGAATTTGACCCAAAAAACAGCTGGAAGTTGACCCCCAAAAAAAGCTGGAATTTCACCCAAAAAGCACCTGGAATTCACCCCTAAAAACACCCAGAATTCACTCAAAAATCAGCAGAATTTACCCAAAAACACTGGGAATTCAACCAAAAACCACCCAGAATTTCACCCAAAAAGCACCTGGAATTCAACCAAAAATAACCAGAATTTACCCTAAAAATAACCAGAATTTTACCCAAAAACCACCTGGAATTCACCCAAAAAAATCCCAAAATTTCACCCAAAAACCCCAAAATTTCCCCCAACCCCCCCCCCCAGAATTTGACCCAAAAAACCCCAAAATTTCACTCAAAAACCCCAAAATTTCCCCCAAAAAACCCCAAAATTTCACCCAAAACCCACCCAGAATTGACCCAAAAATAACCCAAATTTCACTCAAAAAACCCCAAAATTTCACCCAAAAAAGCCCAAAATTTCCCCCCAAAACCACCCAGAATTTCATCCAAAACCCCCAAAATTTCCCCCCAAAACCCCCCAGAACTTCACCCAAAAACCCCAAAATTTTACCCAAGAACACCCAGAATTTCACCCAAAAAACTCCAAAATTTTACCCAAAAACCCCAAAATTTCACCCAAAAAACCCCAAAATTTCACCCAAAACCATCCAGAATTTCACCCAAAAATAACCAAAATTTCACCCAGAAAACCCCAAAATTTCACCCAAAAAGCCCCAAAATTTCACCCAAAAAACTCCAAAATTTGACCCAAGGAAGAGCTTGGGGCCCATTGGGAATGAATGGGGTGGGGTTGGGGTTCATGGTTTCGCCTTTAGGATAACAATAACTGATAATTAACACTAATTAACTAATTAACCATTAATTAATCACCTTCCTGAAGGTGAACAATGGGGAAAAATTCCATAAAATCCCCCAAAACCCCCCAGAATTTCACCCAAAAAAACCCAAAATCCTCCCAAAATTTCATCCAGAAAGCCCCAAAATTTCACCCAAAAAACTCCAAGATTTCACCCAAAAAACCCAAAATTTCACCCAAAACCCCCCAGAATTTGACCCCAAAACCGCCTGGAATTTACCCAAAAAATCCCAAAATTTCACAAAAAAACCCCCAGAATTTCACCCAAAAAACCCCAAAATTTTACCCAAAACCCTCCCAAAATTTCACCCAAAAACCCCAAAATTTCACCCAAATCCCACCCAGAATTGACCCAAAAATAACCAAAATTTCACCCAAAAAACCCCAAAATTTCACCAGAAACCCTCCCAAAATTTCACCCAAAAACCCCCACAATTTTACCCAAAAATAACCAAAATTTCACCCAAAAAACCCCAAAATTTCACCCAGAAAAACCCAAAATTTCACCCAAAATTCACCCAAAAAACCCAAAATTTCACCCAAAAAGCCCCAAAATTTGACCCAAGGAGGAGCTTGGGGCCCATTGGGAATGACTGGGGTGGGGTTGGGGTTCACGGTTTGGGGTTTACATTACAAATACCCAACAATTAACACTAATTAACTAATTAATTAATCATTAATCACCTTCCTGAAGCCCAGGCAGCCGCAGGGGGCTGGGAATACCCAGGGTAGGAGGAGCTTGGGGCCCATTGGGAATGAATGGGGTGGGGTTGGGGTTCATGGTTTGGGGTTTACATTACAAATACCCAACAATTAACACTAATTAACTAATTAACCATTAATTAATCACCTTCCCGAAGCTGAAGCAGCCGCAGGGGGCTGGGAATACCCGGGGTAGGAGGAGCTTGGGGCCCATTGGGAATGAATGGGGTGGGGTTTGGGTTACTCCTCTGGGGTTTATATTACAAATACCCAACAATTAACACTAATTAGTTAATTAATTAATCATTAATCACCTTCCTGAAGCCGAGGCAGCCGCTGGGGGCTGGGAATAGCCAGGGTAGGAGGAGCTTGGGGCCCATTGGGAATGAATGGGGTGGGGCTGGGGTTCATGGTTTGGCCTTTAGGATAACAATAACTGATAATTAACACTAATTAACCATTAATTAATCACCTTCCTGAAGGTGAACAATGGGGAAAAATTCCATAAAATCCCCCAAAACCCCCCAGAATTTCACCCAAAAAAAAACCCAAAATCCTCCCAAAATTTCACCCAAAAACCCAAAATTTCACCCAAAACCCCCCAGAATTTGACCCCAAAACCGCCTGGAATTTACCCAAAAAATCCCAAAATTTCACAAAAAAACCCCCAGAATTTCACCCAAAAAACCCCAAAATTTTACCCAAAACCCTCCCAAAATTTCACCCAAAAAACCCCAAAATTTCACCCAAATCCCACCCAGAATTGACCCAAAAAACCCCAAAATTTCACCCAAATCCCACCCAGAATTGACCCAAAAATAACCAAAATTTCACCCAAAAAAACCCAAAATTTCACCCAAAAAAAACAAAATTTCACCCCGAAAAACCCAAAATTTCACCCAAAAACCCCAAAATTTCACCCAAAAACCCCAAAATTTCACCCAAAAAACCCAAAATTTGACCCAAGGAGGAGCTTGGGGCCCATTGGGAATGACTGGGGTGGGGTTGGGGTTACTCCTCTGGGCTTTAGGATAACAATAACTGACAATTAACACTAATTAACCATTAATTAATCACCTTCCTGAAGGTGTACAATGGGGAAAAATTCCATAAAATCCCCCAGAATTTCACCCAAAAACCCCAAAAAAGCCCAAATTTCACCCAAAAAACCTCAAAATTTCACCCAAAAAAGCCCAAATTTCACCCAAAAAACCTCAAAATTTCACCCAAAAAAGCCCAAATTTCACCCAAAACCCCAAAATTTCACAAAAAACCACCCAAAATTTCACCCAAAAAGCCCAAAATTTCACCCAAGGAGGAGCTTGGGGCCCATTGGGAATGAATGGGGTGGGGTTGGGGTTACTCCTCTGGGGTTTATATTACAAATACCCAACAATTAACACTAATTAACTAATTAATTAATCATTAATCACCTTCCTGAAGCCGAAGCAGCCGCAGGGGGCTGGGAATAGCCAGGGTAGGAGGAGCTTGGGGCCCATTGGGAATGAATGGGGTGGGGTTGGGGTTCACGGTTTGGGGTTTACATTACAAATACCCAACAATTAACACTAATTAACTAATTAATTAATTACTAATCACCTTCCTGAAGCCGAGGCAGCCGCTGGGGGCTGGGAATACCCGGGGTAGGAGGAGCTTGGGGCCCATTGGGAATGAATGGGGTGGGGTTGGGGTGAATCCTCTGGGGTTTAAGTTACCAATAATCACTAATACCCATTAATTAACTAATTAACGATTAATTAATCACCTTCCCGAAGCCGAGGCAGCCGCAGGGGGCTGGGAATACCCAGGGTAGGAGGAGCTTGGGGCCCATTGGGAATGAATGGGGTGGGGTTGGGGTTACTCCTCTGGGGTTTATATTACAAATACCCAACAATTAACACTAATTAACTAATTAACGATTAATTAATCACCTTCCCGAAGCCGAGGCAGCCGCAGGGGGCCGGGAATAGCTGGGGTAGGAGGAGCTTGGGGCCCATTGGGAATGACTGGGGTGGGGTTGGGGTTCATGGTTTGGGGTTTACATTACAAATACCCAACAATTAACACTAATTAGCTAATTAACGATTAATTAATCACCTTCCCGAGGCCGAGGCAGCCGCAGGGGGCTGTGAATACCCAGAGTAGGAGGAGCTTGGGGCCCATTGGGAATGACTGGGGTGGGGTTGGGGTTACTCCTCTGGGGTTTATATTACAAATACCGAACAATTAACACTAATTAGCTAATTAATCATTAATTAATCACCTTCCCGAAGCCGAGGCAGCCGCAGGGGGCTGTGAATACCCAGGGTAGGAGGAGCTTGGGGCCCATTGGGAATGAATGGGGTGGGGTTGGGGTGAATCCTTTGGGGTTTATATTACAAATACCCAACAATTAACACTAATTAACTAATTAATTAATTACTAATCACCTTCCCGAAGCCGAGGCAGCCGCAGGGGGCTGGGAATACCCGGGGTAGGAGGAGCTTGGGGCCCATTGGGAATGAATGGGGTGGGGTTGGGGTTACTCCTCTGGGGTTTACATTACAAATACCCAACAATTAACACTAATTAGTTAATTAATTAATCATTAATCACCTTCCCGAAGCCGAGGCAGCCGCAGGGGGCTGGGAATACCCGGGGTAGGAGGAGCTTGGGGCCCATTGGGAATGAATGGGGTGGGGTTGGGGTTACTCCTCTGGGGTTTACATTACAAATACCCAACAATTAACACTAATTAGTTAATTAATTAATCATTAATCACCTTCCCGAAGCCGAGGCAGCCGCAGGGGGCTGGGAATACCCGGGGTAGGAGGAGCTTGGGGCCCATTGGGAATGAATGGGGTGGGGTTGGGGTTACTCCTCTGGGGTTTACATTACAAATACCCAACAATTAACACTAATTAGTTAATTAATTAATCATTAATCACCTTCCCGAAGCCGAGGCAGCCGCAGGGGGCTGGGAATACCCGGGGTAGGAGGAGCTTTGGCCGTAGCTGCCCTGGGAGCTCTGCCCGGAGCCGAAGCCGCCGGAGCCGTAGGAGGGAGGAGCCGCAGGGGCCGAGTAACCTGGGGGTAATTAACGGTAATTAGCGCTAATTAATGGAGCTGGTTCATTGAATTAATGGGTTTGGAGAGGGAAGGGGGGATGGAGGGGAAATGGGGGGAAATGAAAGGGAAAAGGGGGAAAAAAGAGGGAAAAAATGCAGAGGGAATTGGGAAAATAAGGGGGGAGATTGGGGATTAATTAGGGATTAATTAATGGTAATTAAGGGTTAATTTAGAAATTGAATGAAAATTGGGAAAAATTAAATAAAAATTAGAGGAAAAAAAGGGGGAAATTAATTGAATGAAAATTGGGAAAAATTAAAATAAAATTAGAGGAAAAAAATGGGAAATTGGGAAAGAACGGGGAAAAAATGCAGAGGGAATTGGGAAATTTGGGGGGATGTTGGGGATTAATTAGGAATTAATTAATGGTAATTAAAGTTTAATTTAGAAATTGAATGAAAACTGGGGAAAATTGAATTGAAATTGGGGAAAAAAAGGGGAAATTGGGAAAAAAACAGGGAAAAAATGCACAGGGAATTGGGAAAATAAGGGGGAAAAGAAGGGGAATTGGGTATTAATTAGGAATTAATTAGGGGTAATTAAGGGTTAATTTAGAAATTGAATTAAAAGTGGGAAAAATTGAATTGAAATTGGGGAAAATTAAATGGAAATTATGGCAAAAAAAGGGAAAAATGCACAGGGAATTGGGAAATTTGGAAGGAAGCAGAAATTAGGAATTAATTAATGAAGAATTAATTAGGGGTAATTAAGGTTTAATTTAGAAACTGAATGAAAAGTGGGAAAAATTAAATAAAAATTAGGGGGAATTGAATTGGAATTGGGGAAAAAAAGAGGGAAAAAACCCACAGGGAATTGGGAAATTTGGGGGAAAATTGGGAATTAATTAAGAATTAATTAATGGTAATTAAAGGTTAATTTAGAATTTGAATGAAAGGTGGGAAAATTAAATAAAAATTGGGGGAAATTCAATTGAAATTGGGGAAAAAAAGGGGAAATTGGGAAAAAAACAGGGAAAAAATCCCAAAGGGAATTGGGAAAAAACTGGGAATTAATTAAGCATTAATTAGGGGTAATTAAGGCTTAATTGGAAAGTTGAATTAAAGGTGCGAAAATTAAATAAAAATTGGGGGAAATTAAATAAAAATTAGAGGGAAAAAAAGGGGAAATTGGGAAAAAAATAGGGAAAAAATGCACAGGGAATTGGGAAATTTGGGGGGATATTGGGGATTAATTAGGAATTAATTAGGGGTAATTAAGGGTTAATTTAGAAATTGAATTAAAAGTGGGAAAAATTAAAATAAAATTTGAGGGAAAAAAAAGGGAATTGGGAAAAATCCACAGGAAATTGGGGCAAAATGGGGTAAAATCCCAGGGAATTGGGAAATTGGGGGGGAAAAGCAGAAAAATTGGGATGGGGATTTTTGGGATTTCAGGGAATTTTGGGGAATTTTTTTGGAAATTTTTTGGGGAATTTTGTGGAATTTTTTGGGAAATTTGGGAATTTTTGGGGAAATTTGGAAATTTTGGGAGAGATTTGGGAAATTTTGGGGAATTTTCGGGGAATTTTGGGGAAAATTTCGGCATTTTTTGGGAAATTTTGGGAATTTTTGGGGAATTTTGGGGAAATTTGGGAATTTTGGGAAATTTTGGGAATTTCTGGGAAATTTTGGGATTTTTTGGAGAATTTTACGGGAATTTTGGGGGAAATTTGGGAATTTTTGAGAAATTTTGGGGAGTTTGGAGAATTTCTGGGAAATTTGGGAATTTGGGGGAATTTGGGGGAAATTTGGGGATTTTTAGGGAATTTCTAGGAAATTTGGGGGATTTGGGGGAAATTTGGGGAATTTTGGGGGAATTTTGGGAATTTTTGGGTAAATTTTGGGAATTTTTGGGGAATTTTTGGGAACTTTTGGGGCAATTTGCCAATTTTTGGGAAATTTTGGGCAATTTTTGGGCAATTTTGGGGAATTTTTGGGAAATTTGGGAATTTTTGGGGTTTCTGGGCTCACTCCCAGCTCTGGCTCTGCCCAGGCAATTTTGGGATCAGTTCTGGGCTCAGATTTGGGTCCGAAGGTGCCGATTTTGGATCCATTGGGATACAAGGATGGCGATTTTTGGGATTTTTAGGAAGTTTTGGGATTTTTGGGAATTTTTGGGGTTCCTCGGCTCACTCCCAGCTCTGGCTCTGCCCAGGCACTTTTGGGATCAGTTCTGGGGTCACTTTGGTCAGTGTTGGGTCAGTTTTGGGTCCAAAGGTGCCGATTTTGGGTCCATTGGGATACAAGGACAGGGATTTTGGGAAATTTTGGGAAATTTTTGGGAATTTTTTGGGAATTTTGGGATTTTTAGGATTTCATGGCTCACTCCCAGCTCTGGCTCTGCTCAGGCACTTTTGGGATCAGTTCTGGGCTCAGTTTTGGGTCCGAAGGTGCCGATTTTGGATACATTGGGATACAAGGATGGGGATTTTTGGGATTTTCAGGAATTTTTCAGGATTTTCAGGATTTTTAAGCTCACTCACCGCTCTGGCTCTGCCCATAGGAGGAGCTGTACCCTTCCTGTCCGTACCCAGTGTCCGAGCTCAGATTTGGGTCCGAAAGTGCCGATTTTGGATACAATGGGATACAAGGACGGGGATTTTTGGGATTTTTAGGAAATTTTGGGATCTTTAGGCTCACTCACCGCTCTGGCTCTGCCCGTAGGAGGAGCTGTACCCTCCCTGTCCGTACCCCGTGTCTGGGCTAGGTTTTGGTTCCAAAGGTGCCGATTTTGGCTCCATTGGGGTAGAACAATGGGGATTTTTGGGATTTTCAGGAATTTTTCAGGATTTTCAGGATTTTAAGCTCACTCACCGCTCTGGCTCTGCCCATAGGAGGAGCTGTACCCTCCCTGTCCATACCCCGTGTCTGGGCTAGGTTTTGGTTCCAAAGGTGCCGATTTTGGCTCCATTGGGGTAGAACAATGGGGATTTTTGGGATTTTCAGGAATTTTTCAGGAATTTTGGGATCTTTAGGCTCACTCACCGCTCTGGCTCTGCCCATAGCAGGAGCTGAACCCTCCCTGACTTTGGGGCTTTCAGGGCTCAGATTTGGTTCCAAAGGTGCCGATTTTGGGTCCGAAGGTGCCAATTTTGGATACATTGGGATACAAGGATGGGGATTTTTGGGATTTTGGTTAATTTTGGGATTTTATGGGATTTTTGGGATTTTATAGGAATTTTGGGATTTCTGGGCTCACTCCCAGCTCTGGCTCTGCTCAGGCACTTTTGGGATCAGTTCTGGGCTCAGATTTGGGTCCAAAAGTGCCAATTTTGGGTCTGAAGGTGCCGATTTTGGATACATTGGGATACAAGGACGGGGATTTTTGGGATTTTGGTGAATTTTGGGATTTTATGGGATTTTTGGGGTTCCTGGGCTCTTTCACTGCTCTGGCTCTGCCCAGGCACTTTCGGGATCAGTTCTGGGGTCAGTTTTGAGTCCAAAAGGTGCCGATTTTGGGTCCGAAGGTGCCGATTTTGGATCCAATGGGATACGAGGATGGGGATTTTTGGGATTTTATGGAATTTTAGGATTTTTCAGGAATTTTGGGGTTCCTGGGCTCATTCTCTGCTCTGGGTCTACCCAGGCACTTTTGGGATCAGGTCTGGGGTCAGATTTGGGTCCGAAGGTGCCGATTTTGGGTCCGAAGGTGCCGATTTTGGCTCCAATGGGGTAGAACAATGGGGATTTTTGGGATTTTCAGGAATTTTTCAGGATTTTAAGCTCACTCACCGCTCTGGCTCTGCCCATAGGAGGAGCTGAACCCTCCCTGTCCATACCCAGTGTCCGAGCTCAGTTTTAGTTACAAAGGTGCCAATTTTGGGTACATTGGGGTAGAACCATGGGGATTTTTGGGATTTTGATGAATTTTATGGAATTTCAGGCTCACTCACCGCTCTGGCTCTGCCCATAGGAGGAGCTGAACCCTCCCTGTCCCAGCTCTGCCCTTGGGGCTTTCAGGGCTCAGATTTGGGTCCGAAAGTGCCGATTTTGGGTACATTGGGGTAGAACAATGGGGATTTTTGGGATTTTCAGGAATTTTATGGAATTTCAGGCTCACTCACCGCTCTGGCTCTGCCCATAGGAGGAGCTGTACCCCCCCTGTCCATACCCAGTGTCCGAGCTCAGATTTGGGTCCGAAAGTGCCGATTTTGGATAGATTGGGATACGAGGATGGGGATTTTTGGGATTTTCAGGAATTTTTCAGGAATTTTGGGATCTTTAGGCTCACTCACCGCTCTGGCTCTGCCCATAGCAGGAGCTGAACCCTCCCTGACTTTGGGGCTTTCAGGGCTCAGATTTGGTTCCAAAGGTGCCGATTTTGGGTCCGAAGGTGCCAATTTTGGATACATTGGGATACAAGGACGGGGATTTTTGGGATTTTGGTTAATTTTGGGATTTTATGGGATTTTTGGGATTTTATAGGAATTTTGGGATTTCTGGGCTCACTCCCAGCTCTGGCTCTGCTCAGGCACTTTTGGGATCAGTTCTGGGCTCAGTTTTGGGTCTGAATGTGCCGATTTTGGGTCCGAAGGTGCCGATTTTGGATCCATTGGGATACAAGGACGGGGATTTTTGGGATTTTGATGAATTTTATGGAATTTTCAGGATTTCAAGGCTCACTCCCAGCTCTGGCTCTGCCCATAGGAGGAGCTGTACCCTCCCTGTCCATACCCAGTGTCTGAGCTCAGATTTGGGTCCAAAAATGCCAATTTTGGGTCCGAAGGTGCCGATTTTGGGTACATTGGGGTAGAACAATGGGGATTTTTGGGATTTTCAGGAATTTTTCAGGATTTTCAGGATTTTTAAGCTCACTCACCGCTCTGGCTCTGCCCATAGGAGGAGCTGTACCCTCCCTGTCCATACCCCGTGTCTGGGCTAGGTTTTGGTTCCAAAGGTGCCGATTTTGGATCCATTGGGATACAAGGACGGGGATTTTTGGGATTTTCAGGAATTTTTCAGGATTTTCAGGATTTTAAGCTCACTCACCGCTCTGGCTCTGCCCATAGGAGGAGCTGTACCCCCCCTGTCCATACCCAGTGTCCGAGCTCTGCCCTTGGGGCTCAGTTTTGGGTCCAAACGTGCCGATTTCGGATACAATGGGATACGAGGACGGGGATTTTTGGGATTTTGGTGAATTTTATGGAATTTTCAGGATTTCAAGGCTCACTCACCGCTCTGGCTCTGCCCGTAGGAGGAGCTGTACCCTCCCTGTCCGTACCCCGTGTCCGAGCTCTGCCCGTAGCCCCCGTAGCTCTGCTGGCCGTAGCCCTGCCCCCCTCCCTGTGAGTAGCTCTGGCTGGGGGGGGCGGGGTAGGCGCCGTAACTGAGGAGAAAATGAATAAAAATTAAAATTAAAAATGAATTTTGGGGGGAATCAGCAAAGGAAAGGGAGGTTTTGGAAAGGGGATGGGGTGAGGTAATGGGGTCGTACCTTTGGGTGGCCGTCTGGCTGTAGTCTGGGGAGGAAAGGGTTAAAGCTGGGGTTAATTCAGTGATAAAATAATAAAATAAATGATTAAAAATTAAATCTCTTTTCTATCATTTATTTAATCGAAAAAGGGTTAAAAGTTGGGGTTAATTCAGGAATAAAATAATAAAATAAATGCTTAAATTAATTCTGTTTTTTTATCATTTATTCCATGTAAAAAGGATTAAAATTGGAGTTAATTCAGTAATAAAATAAATAAAAGCTTAAAAATTAAATTTGTTTTCTATCATTTATCCAATCTAAAAAGGGTTAAAATTGGGGTTAATTAATCAGGAATAATTGAAAAAAAATTACTTTTCTTTATTTATTGAATCTGGGGAGGAAAGGGTTAAAATTGAGGTTAATTCAGTAATAAAATAAAATAAATGTTTAAATACTCAATGTTTTCTATCAGTTATTTAATCTAAAAAGGGTTAAAATTGAAGTTAATTCAGTAATAAAATATAAATAAAATAAATGCTTAAATATTAAATGTTTTCTATCATTTGTTCAGTCTAAAAAGGATTAAAAGTTGGGGTTAATCCAGCAATAAAATGCTTCAAATTAAATCTGTTTTCTATCATATATTCAATGTAAAAAGGGTTAAAGTTGGGGTTAATTCAGGAATAAAATAATAAAATAAATGATTAAAAATTAAATCTGTTTTCTATCATTTATTTAATCGAAAAAGGGTTAAAAGTTGGGGTTAATTCAGTAATAAAATAATAAAATAAATGCTTAAATTAATTCTGTTTTTTTATCATTTATTCCATGTAAAAAGGATTAAAATTGGAGTTAATTCAGTAATAAAATAAATAAAAGCTTAAAAATTAAATTTGTTTTCTATCATATATCCAATCTAAAAAGGGTTAAAATTGGGGTTAATTAATCAGGAATAATTGAAAATAAATTACTTTTCTTTATTTATTGAATCTGGGGAGGAAAGGGTTAAAATTGAGGTTAATTCAGTAATAAAATAAAATAAATATTTAAATATTCAATGTTTTCTATCAGTTATTTAATCTAAAAAGGGTTAAAAGTTGGGGTTAATTCAGGAATAAAATTAAAAATAAAATAAATGCTTAAATATTAAAGCTGTTTTTTTATCATTGAAAGGGTTAAAAGTTGGGGTTAATCCAGCAATAAAATGCTTCAAATTAAATCTGTTTTCTATCATTTATTCAATGTAAAAAGGGTTAAAAGTTGGGGTTAATTCAGGAATAAAATAATAAAATAAATGATTAAAAATTAAATCTCTTTTCTATCATTTATTTAATCGAAAAAGGGTTAAAAGTTGGGGTTAATTCAGGAATAAAATAATAAAATAAATGCTTAAATTAATTCTGTTTTTTTATCATTTATTCCATGTAAAAAGGATTAAAATTGGAGTTAATTCAGTAATAAAATAAATAAAAGCTTAAAAATTAAATTTGTTTTCTATCATTTATCCAATCTAAAAAGGGTTAAAATTGGGGTTAATTAATCAGGAATAATTGAAAATAAATTACTTTTCTTTATTTATTGAATCTGGGGAGGAAAGGGTTAAAATTGAGGTTAATTCAGTAATAAAATAAAATAAATGTTTAAATATTCAATGTTTTCTATCAGTTATTTAATCTAAAAAGGGTTAAAATTGAAGTTAATTCAGTAATAAAATATAAATAAAATAAATGCTTAAATATTAAATGTTTTCTATCATTTGTTCAGTCTAAAAAGGATTAAAAGTTGAGGTTAATCCAGCAATAAAATGCTTCAAATTAAATCTGTTTTCTATCATTTATTCAATGTAAAAAGGGTTAAAGTTGGGGTTAATTCAGGAATAAAATAATAAAATAAATGCTTAAATTCAATCTGGTTTGCATCATTTATTTAATCTGAAAAGGGTTAAAAGTTGGGGTTAATTCAGTAATAAAATAAATTAAAAAATGCTTAAATGTGGTTTTTATCACTGAAAGGGTTAAAAGTTGGAGTTAATTAATCAGACATAATTGAAAATAAATTACTTTTCTTTATTTATTAAATCTGGGGAGGAAAGGGTTAAAAGTTGGGGTTAATTCAGTAATAAAATTATAAAATAAATGCTTAAATTAAATGTTTTCTATCATTTATTTAATCTAAAAAGGGTTAAAATTTGGGGTTAATCCAGCAATAAAATACTTACATTAAATCTGTTTTTTATCATTGAAAGGGTTAAAAGTCGGGGTTAATTCAGTAATAAAATAATAAAATAAATGCTTAAATTAAATCTGTTTTCTATCATTTATTTAATTTTAAAAGGGTTAAAAATTTGGGGTTAATTCAGTAATAAAATAAAATAAAAAATGCTTAAAAATTAAATATTAAATATCGTAATGAATAAATATATAAATAATGAATAAATGGATAAAATATCATTTATTCAATCTAAAAAGGGTTAAAAGTTGGGGTTAATTCAGTAATAAAATTATAAAATAAATGCTTAAATTCAATCTGTTTTCTATCATTTATTCAATTTAAAAAGGTTTAAAAATTGGGGTTAATTCAGTAATAAAATAATAAAATAAATGCTTAAAATTAAATCTGTTTTTTATCATTTATTCAATTTAAAAAGGGTTAAAAATTGGGGTTAATTCAGCAATAAAATGCGTAAATTCAATCTGGTTTTTATCATTGAAAGGGTTAAAAGTTCAGGTTAATTCAGTAATAAAATAAAAATAAAATAAATGCTTAAATATTCAATGTTTTCTATCATTTATTCAATCTGAAAAGGGTTAAAAGTTGGGGTTAATTCAGTAATAAAATAATAAAATAAATGCTTAAATTAAATCTGTTTTTTATAATTTATTCAATTTAAAAAGGGTTAAAAGTTGGGGTTACTTCAGTAATAAAATTAAAAATAAAATAAGTGCCTAAATTAAATCTTTTCTATCATTTATTCAATCTGAAAAGGGTTAGAAAGTTGCTGTAATTATTTGGAAATTGTTTTTAAAAAAATCCATTATCCTAATTTATTAAAGCATCAAGAAATTTGATAAATTGGAGGGAATTCAAGTAAAAAATGGCTTGAAATAAAATTTTCCCCCCAGTTTATTAAATTTGGCAGGAAGGGGTTAAAAGAATGGGGTTAATTAATCAGAAATAATTTAAATAAATTACTTTATTAAATCTGGGGAGGGAACGGTTAAAATTTCGGGTTAATTATTTAGAAATAATTTTAAATAAATTAGTTT
The DNA here is from genome assembly GCF_023055355.1 of Agelaius tricolor. Lineage (NCBI taxonomy): Eukaryota > Metazoa > Chordata > Aves > Passeriformes > Icteridae > Agelaius > Agelaius tricolor. The sequence continues at coordinate 213,611 of NW_027269367.1, read as the reverse complement.
TCCCAATTTGCTAAATCTGGGGAGGAAAGGGTTAAAATTTCGGGGTTAATTATTCAGAAATAATTTAAATAAATTAATTTTCCTAATTTGTTAAATCTGGGGAGGGAAGGGTTAAAATTTCGGGGTTAATTACTCAGAAATTACTTAAATAAATTCATTTTCTTTATTTATTAAATCTGGGGAAGAAAGGGTTAAAAATGGGGTTAATAATCAGAAATAATTTAAAATAATTAATTTTCCTAATTTATTAAATTTGGCGGGAAAGGGTTAAAATTTGGGGTTAATCAGAAATAATTTAAAATAAATTAAGTTTCCTAATTTATTAAATCTGGGGAAGAAAGGGTTAAAAATTCGGGTTAATTAATCGGAAATAATTTAAATAAATTAATTTTCCTCATTTGTTAAATCTGGGGAGGAAAGGGTTAAAAAACCGGATTTAATTAATCAGAAATAATTTAAAGAAATTAATTTTCTTTATTTATGAAATCTGGGGAGGAAAGGGTTAAAAAATGGGGTTAATTAATCAGAAATCACTTAAATTAATTTCCCTACTTTATTAAGCGTTTCCTAATTAATACAAAAATATTTTAATTAGGGAAGCAACAATAAAAAATATCTTGAATTTGACCTATTTAATTAAAGTTATTGGTTATTGATTAAGGGGCTTGAATTAGGAAAAAAGCCTTGAAATAAATCGGTTTATTAGGCACTAATTAATAGCTTTAATTAAGTCAATTCCCACTAATTATCTACAGCTTCATTTTAATTATCAACATCACCTTTTAATTAATTAATTTATTGCTCCTAACTATTAACAAACCCTTTTTAATTACACACAATAAAAACACCTTTGAATTTAATAATCTAAAATTCTAATTAATAATCTAAAATTCTAATTAATAATCTAAAATTCTAATTATCTAAACATATAATTAATAAATAGTAGTAAATAAATTTTTATATTATTAGCGGTTATTAGGGCGGTTTTAATTAGTTATTAAACACACAAATAACTGCATTTATTATGAATATATGACTAATTAATACACAAATATTAATAATTAATTAGTTTTCTCACTGCATATTAATATAACGCCTTTAATTAGGAAAATTAGCTCAAACCCACCATTACATCCGTGTATTTATAGATGCTTTACGCTGGTTTTTATAATTAAAATTACAACTTTAATAATTAATACCATAAATTAATTATTTTAAGGATATTTCACACCTATTTCCGTAATTAAAATCCAATCAACGCACAATTAATTATCAATAAATCCATTTTATCTTGACTTATTTCTGTAATTAAAAGCACTTTAATAACCAAAAATGACGGGAAAAAATCACCCTGGTAATGCCTAAAACGTCTTATACAACCCATTAATTTTAAGTTATTATTAAAACAGTTTTAACTCCAAAAACTTCATAAAAAAATTTGAAATAAATAAAATTTAAACACTTGAAGAGAGTAAAAATATCTTTAAATAAAAATAGGTCAATTTATTTACGGGATTATTTATTAACAAGGAGCTTCTAACTACAGAAATAAAATTAAAGGCGCCTTAAATGTATTTTAAGAATTTAATTACACAATTAATTTTTGATTTTAGGGCAGAAATAGCGAAAATTTCGGCACAAAATAAAGGAAAATTTGGGTTTTTCACCCACCCTGAAGCACCAAATCCCTGCTCAAGACGAAATTTCCCGCCCAAAAAGAAAATGAACGATTTTATCCGCCAAAATCACCGCAAATTTTGATTTTTAATTGTAAAAAAGTCAAATTCAAGATAAATTGTATGATTTAGATGTGAAAATGGATGTGAAACCTTAAAGCCCCCTCAGGCTCAGCACAACAAAAAGGTCTAAAATTCCGGTTTTTACAGCAAATATCCCCCGCTAAAAGCACTCAGAATTTAAATTTAATTATTTACGTGTCATAAAAAATAAAAATTAAAATAAATTTAATTTTTTAGAGCGAAAAATCGCAAGAAAAAGTTAAACTTCCCCTCAGGCGCCACACAACAAAGGGGGGTGTGAAAGCACATGGTTCTAACGGCAAAAAGCCTCTAAAACCTCACGAAATCAAGGAATTAAACAAATTATAAGTTAAATTTAAAAGGATTAATTGAAATTTAAGTATTTCAATGTTTAAATAAGGGGAAATTTTAAACTCCCCTCCGGGTTCGCCTAACAAAAGGCGCGCCCCGGGGGGTAAATTTGGAGGATGTAAAAATCTAGATTTAACATCAGAATTCATCACAAAAAAGTGACATAATCAGCACAATGAAACACTAATTTAGTTATAAAACTTTATATTTCATTAAAATACGATTAATTTCCCCTCAGAAATCCGCACTAAAGAGTGCGGAACTGAACCCTCCCCCTCACGACACGGCGGGAATTTCCCGCCTCGCAGGGGAGAAACCGCGGGGGTGAATTTTTAACGTCGAAACCGAAGTTTTAGGGCTTAGTTTTTAATGTATTTGATTAAATTTGATTTTGATTTTATTTGATTTGATTAAATTTGATTTAACGGAAGGACCCGGATGTGTCACTGCGGCAGCGGCGCCGCGCACGCGCCGCGCGCACAAAATGGCGGCGGTGGCGCAGAGGCAAAACCACAAAATGGCGGGCGGGGGGAAAAAGCGGGTTCCGGACCCCCTAAAACACCCCGAAATTACCCCAAAATCCAAACAAATTCCCGGGAAATTCACCCAAAAGTCACGGTTTTGTGTTAAAATTGGGCGTTCCGGGGTTAATTTTCCTCCCCGCTGCAGGCGTGCAGCATCCGGGCGCGGCGCTTTGTTCGGCCCCCGCCCCATCCGCGATGGTTTTAGCAGTAAAAATAACCCAGAAAAGCACCCGAAATTTGCGGTTTGGTCTTAAAATCGAAGCGTTAAAGCGGGGAAATGTTAAAAGGAAAAGGGAAAATAAATTAAAACCAAAAAATAGAGAAGTGAGGCGTGGCGGAAACGGGGCGGCATCAAACCCCACACAGCGCAAATCACACACAGCCCCAGAGCAGCGCTGCCGGCGAAAAACCCACAATGAAACAACGCCTTAACTACACCAATTAACGACGAAATGACCATTACAAAGAGCATTAATTAAAAACAACACAACCAACGGCGGATAAAGCGCGGCGGCCGCCGGAACCCCCTCAGGTTTTCCCCCCCGCGGTGCTCCCAGACCGCGCTGGGCGCTGCAGCCCCCGCCCGCCCCCGGGGTCCCCGGGGCAAGGAGGGGTCTGGGGGTGGTGGGGTCCCTCCCCGGTGCTCGGGGGGGGTCCCTGCCCGGGATAAAAGGGAGCAGCGGGGGTCCCCACGGCGCCGGTACCGTTGGAGGCCATGGCGGTGCCGCGCGCTCCGCGTCCGCTCCACGTGGCGCCCGCACTGCGCGCCGCGCGCGCCCGCCCGCCCTTTTATAGCCTCGGTCGGCGCCTCCCACCCACACTGGTGCGCGGGGGGGGGAGCGGGGGGGGGGAGCGGAGGTGGTACGGTCCTGGCGGGAAAAGGGGGCGGGAGGGCAGAGCTGTGGGCGTGGCGAGGGGCGTGGCGAGGGGCGGGGCTAAAAATAGCGGAGGAGCCTATAGGGGACAGGGCCCTATAGGGGACAGGGCCCTATAGGAGAGACCGGGCCCTATAGGAGAGACCGGGCCCTATAGAGGCTGTAAAGGGGCCCCGAGCAGGTACAGGGGGGGTTCTATAGGGGAGAGGAACCTATAGACGGGTCCATAGGGGACAGGGCCCCGGGGGGAGGGGGTTCTAGAGGGGACGGGGGGGTTCTATAGGGGACAGGGGGGGTTCTATAGGGGACAGACCCCATAGAGAGGGTAGGGGAGGGGTTCTATAGGGGACAGGGGGGTGCTATAGGGGACAGGGGGGGTTCTATAGGGGGGTCTATAGGGGATATGGGGGATATGGGGGGGTCTATGGGGGATATGGGGGGATATGGGGGGGTCTATAGGGGATATGGGGGGGTCTATAGGGGATATGGGGGGGTCTATGGGGGATATGGGGGGGATATGGGGGGGATATGGGGGGATATGGGGGGGATATGGGGCATATGGGGGGGATATGGGGGGTCTATGGGGGATATGGGGGGGGTCTATAGGGGATATGGGGGGATATGGGGGGTCTATAGGGGATATGGGGGGTCTATGGGGGATATGGGGGGGTCTATGGGGGATATGGGGGGTATATGGGGGATATGGGGGGATATGGGGGATATGGGGGGTCTATAGGGGATATGGGGGGGATATGGGGGGGTCTATAGGGGAGATTGGGGGTCTATGGGGGATATGGGGGGGTCTATAGGGGATAAGGGGGGTCTACTGTCCACTCCCAGTGTCCACTCCGTGTCCACTCCCCACTCCCATTGTCCACTCCCTGCCCACCCCACTGTCCACTCCATGTCCACTCCCCACTCCCACTGTCCACTCAGTGTCCACTCCCCATTTCTAATGTCCACTCCCAGTGTCCACTCCCAGTGTCCACTCCCCATTCCCACTGTCCACTCCAGTGTCCACTCCCAGTTCCCAGTGTCCACTCCCATTGTCCACTCTCAGTGTCCACTCCCCATTTCTAATGTCCACTCCCAGTGTCCACTCCATGTCCACCCCACTGTCCACTCCCCATTTCTAATGTCCACTCCATGTCCACTCCCAGTGTCCACTCTCAGTGTCCACTCCCCACTCCCAGTGTCCACTCCCTGTCCACCCCACTGTCCACTCAGTGTCCACTCCAGTGTCCACTCCCCACTCCCAGTTCCCACTGTCCACTCCAGTGTCCACTCTGTGTCCACTCCCCACTCCCAGTGTCCACTCCCAGTTCCCACTGTCCACTCCAGTGTCCACTCTCACTGTCCACTCCATTGTCCACTCCATGTCCACTCTCAGTGTCCACTCCATGTCCAATGTCCACTCCGTGTCCACTCCCAGTGTCCACTCCATGTCCACTGTCCACTCCCCACTCCCAGTGTCCACTCAGTGTCCACTCCCCATTTCTAATGTCCACTCCCAGTGTCCACTCCCCACTCTCAGTGTCCACTCCATGTCCACTCCCTGTCCACTCCATGTCCACTCCCAGTTCCCAGTGTCCACTCCCAGTGTCCACTCAGTGTCCACTGTCCCCCCCCACTGTCCAGTGTCCACTCCACGTCCACTCCATGTCCACTGTCCACTCCCAGTGTCCACTCCATGTCCACTGTCCACTCCCAGTGTCCACTCCCCACTCCCAGTGTCCACTCCCAGTGTCCACTCCCCACTCCCAGTGTCCACTCCATGTCCAGTGTCCACTCCAGTGTCCACTCCCAGTTCCCACTGTCCACTCCATGTCCACCCCACTGTCCACTCCGTGTCCACTCCAGCATCCACTCCAGTGTCCACTCCATGTCCACTGTCCACTCTCAGTGTCCACTCCCAGTTCCCGGTGTCCACTCAGTGTCCACTCCCAGTGTCCACTCGTGTCCACTCCTGTGTCCAATGTCCACTCCCCATTCCCACTGTCCACTCAGTGTCCACTCCCAGTGTCCACTCCCCATTTCTAATGTCCACTCCAGTGTCCACTCCCAGTTCCCAGTGTCCACTCAGTGTCCACTCCCAGTGTCCACTCGTGTCCACTCCTGTGTCCAATGTCCACTCCCCATTCCCACTGTCCACTCAGTGTCCACTCCCAGTGTCCACTCCCCATTTCTAATGTCCACTCCATGTCCAGTGTCCACTCCATGTCCACTCCTGTGTCCACTCCCATTGTCCACTCCATGTCCACTCCATGCCCACCCCACTGTCCACTCCCACTGTCCACTCCCAATTTCCACTCAGTGTCCACTCCCCATTTCTAATGTCCACTACCAGTGTCCACTCCCAATGTCCACTCCAGTGTCCACTCCCAGTTCCCAGTGTCCACTACCAGTGTCCACTCCCAATGTCCACTCTCAGTGTCCACCCCGGTGTCCAATGTCCACTCCTCACTCTGTGTCCACTCCCCACTCCCACTGTCCACTCTGTGTCCACTCCCCATTTCTACTGTCCACTCCCTGCCCACCCCACTGTCCACTCCCATTGTCCACTCCCCACTCCCAGTGTCCACTCCCAGTGTCCACTCCATGTCCACTGTCCACTCCCAATGTCCACTGTGTCCACTCCCACTGTCCACTCCCATTGTCCACTCCCCACTCCCAGTGTCCACTCCCAATGTCCACTCCATGTCCACTGTCCACTCCATTGTCCACTCCCCACTCCCATTGTCCACTCCATGTCCACTCCATGTCCACCCCACTGTCCACTCCATGTCCAGTGTCCACTCCCATTGTCCACTCCATGTCCACTCCTAATGTCCACTCTGTGTCCCCTCCGTGTCCCTGCAGTGTCCATCCCCATGTCCGCTCTGGACCTTGTCCGGGGCGGTGGCCGGAGCCTGGATCGCCGCCTGGCCCGAGTGTCCGGCGAGGCGCTGCTGGCCGGGCTGCGGGCGGCCGGAGCCGTGTCCGAGCCCGAGGTGGCCGCGCTCGGCCGGCCGGACGGCGGGGGCTGGACGCGGCGACTCCGCGCTCTGGCCGCGGCCAAAGGCGACCGGACGTGCCGCGTCCTTCTGTCCGTCCTGGAGGGGCTGGAGGGGCCGCCCCGGCCGGGGCCCTTCGGTGAGTGACCGCTCCAATGTCCACCTGTGGTCTGGGAGGGGTCAGTGCCCAGTGGTCACTCTGTGGTCACTGATTGGTCACTCCATTGGTCATTTTTTGCCTGTTTTTTTCCCGTTTTCCCAGGTTTTTATGACCCCACTTTGATGAGTGACCGCTCCCGTGGCCGGCCGCGGGGTGGTGGTCACTCAGTGGTCACTCCGTGGTCACTCCTGTGGTCATTTTGGGGATTTTTTGGGATTTTTTTCCTGTTTTTCCCAATTTTTATGACCCAAATTTCAGTGAGTGACCACTCCAATGTCCGGCTGTGGGGTGAGTGACCAGTGGTCACTCCAGTGGTCACTCCAGTGGTCATTTTGGGGATTTTTTGGGATTTTTTTGACCCCAAATTTCAGTGAGTGGTCACTCCAATGGTCATTCCATTGGTCACTCAGTGGTCACTCAGTGGTCACTCAATGGTCACTCCAGTGGTCACTGATTGGTCACCCTGTGGTCACTCCAGTGGTCATCCAGTGGTCACTCCAGTGGTCATTTTGGGGGATTTTGGGGATTTTTTGGGATTTTTTGGGATTTTTTTCCTGTTTTCCCCAATGTTTTTGATCCCAAATTTCAGTGAGTGACCACTCCAATGTCCAGCTGTGGTCTGGGAGGGGTCAGTGCCCAGTGGTCACTCATTGGTCACTCATTGGTCACTCATGGGTCACTCATTGCTCACTCATTGCTCCCTCATTGGTTGCTCAATGGTCACTCTGTGGTCACTCATTGGCCACTCCATTGGTCACTCATTGCTCCCTCATTGGTCACTCTGTGGTCATTCCAGTGGTCACCCATTGGTCACTCAGTGCTCACCCTGTGGTCACTCATTGGTCACGCAGGGTCACTCAGTGGTCACTCATTGCTCACTCCATTGCTCACTCTGTGGTCACTCTGTGGTCACTCATTGGTCACTCATTGCTCACCCCGTGCCCGTTTTTTGCCCGTTTTTTGCCCGTTTTCCCCGTTTTTTCGCAGATTTCTTCGACCCGCAGCGCGACGCCGCCCCCGGGCACCGCTCGGACTGTCCGTGCTGCCGGCCGGAGCCGGAGTGGACACTGCCAGGCCAGGAGGAGGGGGGACCCAAAACCGGGGAGGAAGGCCCCGAGGATGATGAAGGAGAAGCCAAAAATGAGGAAGGAAACCCCGAGGATGAGGAGGGAGAAGCCAAAAATGGCGATGAAGGCCCTGAGGATGATGAAGGTGGAGGTGATGAAGGCCCCGGTGATGAAGATGGAGGCAATGAAGGCCCTGAGGATGAGGAAGATGGAGGCGATGAAGGCCCTGAGGATGAGGATGAGGATGGAGGCGATGAAGGCCCTGAGGATGAAGATGAGGGTGATGAAGGCCCTGAGGATGAGGAAGGAGGTGATGAAGGTCCCGGTGATGATGAAGGTGGAGGCGATGAAGGGCCCCGGTGATGATGATGATGGTGGAGGAGGAGGGGATGAAGATTAAGGTGGGGAGGGGCTGAGGAGGAGGAGGAGGAGGGACCCAAAACCGGGGAGGAAGGCCCTGAGGATGAGGAGGGAGAACCCAAAAATGGCGATGAAGGCCCTGAGGGTGAGGAAGGTGGAGGCGATGAAGGCCCTGAGGATGAAGATGAGGGTGCTGAAGGCCCTGAGGATGAGGAAGGAGGTGATGAAGGCCCCGGTGATGATGATGATGGAGGCGATGAAGGCGCTGGTGATGAAGGCCCTGAGGATGAGGAGGGAGAACCCAAAAATGGCGATGAAGGCCCTGAGGATGAGGAAGGTGGAGGCGATGAAGGCCCTGAGGATGAGGAAGGAGGTGATGAAGGCCCCGGTGATGATGATGATGATGGAGGAGGAGGGGATGAAGATTAAGGTGGGGAGGGGCTGAGTAGGAGGAGGAGGAGGAAGGTGGGGAGGAAGATGATGGAGATGAGGATGAGGAATTTTGGGTCAAAAAAAGCCCAAATTGGAGACTTGGTCCTCCATGATGATGAAGATGAAGATGATGAAGATGAGGAGGAATTTTGGGTCAAAAAATGCCCAAATTGGACCTTTGGACTGTGGTGATGATGATGATGATGAAGATGACGAAGATGAGGAGGAATTTTGGGTCGAAAAAACGCCCAAATTGGAGCCTTGGACTGTGGTGATGATGATGAAGATGATGAAGATGAAGATGAGGAATTTTGGGTCAAAAAAAGCCCAAAATGGAGCTTTGGGCCTCCATGATGATGATGATGATGATGAGGCTGAAGATGAATTTTGGGTCAAAAAACGCCCAAATTGGAGCTTTGGACTGTGATGATGATGATGAAGATGAAGATGAAGATGAGGAGGAATTTTGGGTCAAAAAATGCCCAAAATGGAGCTTTGGGTCCTCCATGATGATGATGACGATGATGAGGCTGAAGATGAAGAATTTTGGGTCGAAAAATGCCCAAAATGGAGCTTTGGGCCTCCATGATGATGATGACGATGATGAGGCTGAAGATGAAGAATTTTGGGTCAAAAAATGCCCAAATTGGACCTTTGGACTGTGATGATGATGATGATGATGATGATGAAGATGATGAAGATGAAGATGAAGAATTTTGGGTCGAAAAAACGCCCAAATTGGACCTTTGGGTCCTCCATGATGATGATGACGATGAAGATGATGAAGATGAGGAGGAATTTTGGGTCAAAAAATGCCCAAATTGGAGCCTTGGTCCTCCATGATGATGATGAAGATGATGAAGCTGAAGATGAAGAATTTTGGGTCGAAAAATGCCCAAATTGGACACTTGGACTGTGATGATGATGATGAAGATCAAGATGACGAAGATGAGGAGGAATTTTGGGTCGAAAAACGCCCAAATTGGAGCTTTGGACTGTGATGATGAAGATGAAGATGGCCTCCATGATGATGAAGATGAAGATGATGAAGATGAGGAGGAATTTTGGGTCCAAAAATGCCCAAAACGGAGCTTTGGGTCCTCCATGATGATGATGAAGATGATGAGGCTGAAGATGAAGAATTTTGGGTCGAAAAACGCCCAAAATGGAGCCTTGGGTGGTGATGATGAAGATGATGGAGATGACGAAGATGAGGAGGAATTTTGGGTCAAAAAATGCCCAAATTGGGGCCCTTGGCCCACCCCACCCCCACCCGGAGCCTTCCTCCCTCCCCTCCTCCCCCCTCGCCCCGCCCCCAATAAAGCCCCACCCCCAAATAAACCCCACCCCCAATAAAGCCCCGCCCCCTCCACTTTGTCCACTCTGGGTCTTCCTTGACCAATGGGAAATCTGGGGGCGTGGCCTGGACACCGCGACGGCCAATGGGCACTGTGGGGGCGTGGCCTGGACATCGCGACGACCAATGGGCACTTTGGAAGGTTCTCCATGGTTTTGATGACCAAAAACCCCAATTTTTGGGGTTCCATGACCTAAAATTCCAACTTTTGAGGGTTCTCCATGGTTCCCATGACCTAAACCCAACTTTTAAGAGTTCTCCATGATTTTAATGACCAAAAACCCCAATTTTAGGAGTTCTCTGACCTAAAATTCCAATTTTTGAGGGTTCCCCATGATTTTAATGACCAAAACCCCCAATTTTGGGGGTTCCATGACCCAAAATTCCAACTTTTGAGGGTTCTCCTTGGTTTTAATGACCAAAACCCAACTTTTGAGGGTTCTACAACCCAAAAGTCCAACTTTGGAAGGTTCTCCATGGTTTTGATGACCAAAACCAAACTTTTAAGAGTTCTCCATGATTTTAATGACCAAAAAACCCAATTTTAGAGGTTCTACAACCCAAAACCCAACTTTGGAAGGTTCTCCATGGTTTTGATGACCAGAACCCAACTTTGGAAGGTTCTCCTTGACCTCGTTGACCAAAACCCAACTTCTAAGAGTTCTCCATGGTTTTGATGACCAAAAACCCCCAATTTTAGGTGTCCCATGACCTAAAATTCCAACTTTTGAGGGTTCTCCATGGTTCCCATGACCAGAACCCAACTTTGGAAGGTTCTCCATGGTTTTGATGACCAAAAACCCCAATTTAAGAGTTGTCCATGATTTTAATGACCAAAAACCTGAATTTTAGGGGTTCCATGACCCAAAATTCCAACTTTTGAGGGTTCTCCTTGGTTTTAATGACCAAAACCCAACTTTTGAGGGTTCTCCATGGTTCCCATGACCAGAACCCAACTTTGGAACGTTCTCCATGATTTTAATGACCAAAAAACCCCCAATTTTTGGGGTTCCAAGCCCCGAAAAGTCCAACTTTGGCAGGTTCTCCATGGTTCCCATGACCAGAACCCAATTTTGGAAGGTTCTCCATGATTTTAATGACCAAAAACCCCCAATTTTTGGGGTTCCATGACCCAAAATTCCAACTTCTGAGGGTTCTCCATGGTTCCCATGACCAGAACCCAAATTTAAGAATTCTCCATGATTTTAATGACCACAACCCCCAATTTTTGGGGTTCTATGACCTAAAATTCCAACTTTTGAGGGTTCTCCATGACCTCCTTGACCAAAACCCAACTTTTAAGAGTTCTCCATTATTTTAATGACCAAAAACCCCCAATTTTAGGGGTTCTACAACCCAAAACCCAACTTTGGAAGGTTCTCCTTGACCTCGTTGACCAAACCCCAACTTTTAAGAGTTCTCCATTATTTTAATGACCAAAAACCCCAAGTTTAGGGGTTCCATGACCCAAAATTCCAACTTTTGAGGGTTCTCCTTGGTTTTAATGACCAAAACCCAACTTTTGAGGGTTCTCCATGGTTCCCATGACCAAAACCCAACTTTTAAGAGTTCTCCATGATTTTAATGACCAAAAAACCCCCAATTTTTGGGGTTCCATGACCCAAAATTCCAACTTTTGAGGGTTCTCCCCAACTTCTAAGAGTTCTCCATGGTTTTGATGACCAAAATCCCAATTTTAGGGGTTCCATGACCCAAAATTCCAACTTCTGAGGGTTCTCCATGGTTCCCATGACCAGAACCCAACTTTGGAACGTTCTCCATGATTTTAATGACCAAAAACCCCTCAATTTTAGGGGTTCCAAGCCCCGAAAAGTCCAACTTTGGCAGGTTCTCCATGGTTCCCACGGCCAAACCTCCACCTCTGGGGGTTTCTCCAGGAGCTCCGCCCACCCCTGGGGTGGGTGGGCGGTCCCTGAGGAGCCCGAAGCCCCGCCCTAGATGCGGAAGCTCTCGGCCTTGCCGTCGATGTGGCGCAGCCTCAGGTAGACGTCGGTGCCGACGCCCTGCAGGGACTGCAGCACCAGGGAGCCCCCCAGGTACTCGGCGTAGGCGCGCGACGTCGGCAGCCCGAAGCCGAACCTGAGGGGAGGGGACGCGCCGGGAATGACCAAAAAGCGGCACCGGATTGTGGCAAAAATCGCCCAAAAAAATCCCCAAAAAATTCTCCCCCAAAATCCCAAAAATTCTCCCGCAAAATCCCCCAAAAATCCCCAGCAAATTGCCCCCAAAATGCCCAAAAATTCCCCACCAAAATAGCCCAAATCCCACCCCAAAAACCTCAGAACTGCCTCCAAAATTTACCCCGAAGCCGAACCTGGGGGGACGCCAGGAATAACCAAAAGTGGCACCAGATTGTGGCAAAAATCCCCCAAAAATCCCCCAAAATACCCATAAAATTCCCCCCCCAAATCCCATTAAATTCTGCCCCAAAATCCCAAAAAATTCCCCCCCAAAAATCCCAAAAAATTCCCCCCCAAATCCCAAAAATTCCCCCCCAAAATAGCCCAAATCCCACCCCAAAAACCTCAGAACTGACTCCAAAATTTACCCCAAAGCTGAACCTGGGGGACACCAGGAATAACCAAAAGTGGCACCAGATTGTGCCAAAAATCCCCCAAAAATCCCCCCAAAAAATCCCCAAAATTTCTCCCCCAAAATCCCAAAAATTCTCCTGCAAAATCCCAAAAAATTCCCCCCAAAAATCCCAAAAAATTCCCCCCCAAAATAGCCCAAAACTGCCCCAAATCCCACCCCAAAAACCTCAGAACTGACTCCAAAATTTACCCCAAAGCCGAACCTGGGGGACACCAAAAATAACCAAAAGTGGCACCAGATTGTCCCAAAAATCCCATTAAATTTCCCAAAATCCAATTAAATACCCCAAAATCCCATTAAATACCCCCAAAATCCCATTAAATTCCCCAAAATCCCATTAAATACCCCAAAATCCCATTAAATTCCCCAAAATCCCAGCAAATACCCAAAAAACCACCCCAAAACCCCCCAAAATCCCCCAAATCCCACCCCAAAAACCCCAAAGCCGAAAATTCCCCCAAATTTCCCTCAAATGATCCCAAAAATTCCCCCCCAAAACCCCAACCCCGCCCTTGTCCCCATTTTCAAGGACTTTGTCCCCAAATTTTTTGGGATTGTCCCCAAAGTTTTTGGGATTGTCCCCAATTTTTTGGGATTGTCCCCAATTTGGGGAGGGTGTCCCCAATTTTTTGGGATTGTCCCCAATTTTGGGGAGGGGTCCTGGGATCCCCTAAACCCCCCCAAAATCCCCCCAAAACCCCTCAAATCCCTCCCAAACCCAACCCTGGGATTGTCCCCAATTTTCAGGCGATGTCCCCAAATTTTTGGAGCTCGTCCCCAATTTTTGGGGTCTGTCCCCGATTTGGGAAGGGGGTCCCCAATTTTCTGAGGTTGTCCCCGATTTGGGGAGGGGTCCCAGGGATCCCCTAAACCCCCCCAAATCCCCTCAAATTCCCCCCAAACCTCCCCAAAACCCCTCAAACCCCAACCCCGGGATTGTCCCCGGATTTTCAGGGCTTGTCCCCAACTTTTGGGGTCTGTCCCCAATTTTCTGGGATTGTCCCAAATTTTCTGAGGTTGTCCCCGATTTGGGGAGGGTGTCCCCGATTTTGGGGAAGGGGTCCCCAATTTGGGGAGGGGTCCCAGGGATCCCCTAAACCCCCCCAAAATCCCCCCAAACCCCCCCAAACCCCCTCAAATCCCTCCCAAACCCCAACCCCGGGATTGTCCCAAATTTCCTGGGATTGTCCCCAATTTTCTGGGGTTGTCCCCAACTTTTGGGGTCTGTGCCAAATTTGGGGAGGGGGTCCCCAATTTTCTGAGGTTGTCCCCAATTTGGGGAAGGGATCCCCAATTTGGGGAGGGGTCCCAGGGATCCCCTAAACCCCCCCAAAACCCCTCAAACCCAACCCCGGGATTGTCCCCGGATTTTCAGGGCTTGTCCCCAAGTTTTGGGGTCTGTCCCCAATTTTCAGGGGCTGTCCCCGATTTGGGGAGGGGGTCCCCGATTTGGGGAGGGGGTCCCCAATTTGGGGAGGGGGTCCCCGATTTGGGGAGGGGTCCCAGGGATCCCCTAAACCCCCCTAAAAACCCCCCAAAAACCCCTCAAACCCCAACCCTGGGATTGTCCCCGGATTTTCAGGGCTTGTCCCCAACTTTTGGGGTCTGTCCCCAACTTTCTGAGGGTGTCCCAAATTTTCTGAGGGTGTCCCCGATTTGGGGAGGGGGTCCCCAATTTGGGGAGGGGTCCCAGGGATCCCCTAAACCCCCCCAAAACCCCTCAAACCCAACCCCGGGATTGTCCCCGGATTTTCAGGGCTTGTCCCCAACTTTTGGGGTCTGTCCCCAATTTCCTGGGGTTGTCCCCAACTTTCTGAGGGTGTCCCCAATTTGGGGAGGGGGTCCCCAATTTGGGGAGGGGTCCCAGGGATCCCCTAAACCCCCCCAAACCTCCCCAAAACCCTTCAAATCCCTCCCAAACCCAACCCTGGGATTGTCCCCAATTTTCAGGGATTGTCCCCAAACTTTTGGGGTCTGTCCCCAACTTACTGAGGGGTCCCCGATTTGGGAAGGGGGTCCCCAAATTTGGTGAGGGGTCCCAGGGATCCCCTAAACCCTCCCAAAACCCCCCCAAAAACCCCTCAAACCCCCACCCCGGGATTGTCCCCGGATTTTCAGGGCTTGTCCCCAACTTTTGGGGTCCGCCCCCGATTTGGGGAAGGGGTCCCCAACTTTCTGAGGGTGTCCCCGATTTGGGGAGGGGATCCCCAATTTGGGGAGGGGTCCCAGGCTTCCCCTAAACCCCCCCTAAAACCCCCCCAAAAACCCCTCAAATCCCTCCCAAACGCAACCCCGGGATTGTCCCCCCAATTTTCAGGCGATGTCCCCAAATTTTTGGAGCTCGTCCCCAATTTTTGGGGTCTGTCCCCGATTTGGGAAGGGGGTCCCCAATTTTCTGAGGTTGTCCCCGATTTGGGGAGGGGTCCCAGGGATCCCCTAAACTCCCCCAAATCCCCTCAAATTCCCCCCAAACCTCCCCAAAACCCCTCAAACCCCAACCCTGGGATTGTCCCCGGATTTTCAGGGCTTGTCCCCAACTTTTGGGGTCTGTCCCCAATTTTCTGGGATTGTCCCAAATTTTCTGAGGTTGTCCCCGATGTGGGAAGGGGTCCCCGATTTTGGGGAGGGGGTCCGCGATTTGGGGAGGGGTCCCAGGGATCCCCTAAACCCCCCCAAAACCCCCCCAAAACCCCCCCAAAACCCCTCAAATCCCTCCCAAACCCAACCCTGGGATTGTCCCCCCAATTTCCTGGGGCTTGTCCCCAACTTTTGGGGTCTGTCCCCAACTTTCTGAGGGTGTCCCCAATTTGGGAAGGGGTCCCCGATTTGGGGAGGGGTCCCAGGGATCCCCTAAAACCCCCCAAAACCTCCCCAAAACCCCTCAAATCCCTCCCAAACCCAACCCTGGGATTGTCCCCAATTTCCTGGGGCTGTCCCCAATTTTCAGGGCTCGTCCCAAACTTTTGGGGTCTGTCCCCAATTTTCAGGGGCTGTCCCCGATTTTGGGGAGGGGGTCCCCGATTTTGGGGAGGGGTCCCTGACCCGTGCATGGGCCCGGGCTGGCCGCTGGCGTCCATCAGGGTGCGGAAGGGCCCCCCCAGGCGCGGGTCCTGCGCGCTCGCCTCGGCCGTGCTGAAGTGGTACTCGGTCACCTTGTCCAGCAGCTCGTGGGGAATGCCACCGCCCCGGTCCGAGATCCTGGGGACATCGGGGACATCGGGGACATTGAGGGGATTGGGGACATTGAGGGGATTGGGGACATTGGGTTTGTCCAGCAGCTCGTGGGGAATGCCACCGCCCCGGTCCGAGATCCTGGGGACATCGGGGACATCGGGGACGTTGGGGACATCGGGGACATTGGGGATGTTTGGGGTGTTGGGGACATTGAGGGGATTGGGGACATTGCGGACATCTGGGACATTGGGGGGATTGGGGACATTGGCGATAATGAGGACATTGGGGACATCTGGGAGATTGGGGGGATTGGGGACATTGGGGATGTTTGGGATATTGGGGACATTGGGGACATTGGGGACCATTGGGGACATCTGGGAGATTGGGGACATTTGGGGACATTGAGGACATTGGGGGGATTGGGGACATTTGGGGACATTGAGGACATTGAGGGGATTGGGGACATTTGGGACATTGGGGGACATTTGGGACATTGGGGACATTGAGGACATCTGGGACATTGGGGGGATTTGGGGACATCTGGGATATTGGGGGACATTGGGGATGTTTGGGGTATTGGGGACATTGGGGACATTGAGGACATCTGCGACATTGGGGACATCTGGGACATGGGGGACATTGGGGGGATTTGGGACATTGGGGACATTGGGGACATTCAGGGTATTGAGGACATAGGGGGGAATTGGGGTGTTGGGGACATTGGGGGGATTTGGGACATTGGGGACATTGGGTTTGTCCAGCAGCTTGTGGGGAATGCCACCGCCCCGGTCCGAGATCCTGGGGACATTGGGGACATTCAGGGGACATTGGGGACATCCGGGAGATTGGGGGGATTTGGGGTGTTGGGGACAATGAGGACATTGGGGACACTGGGGACATTGGGGACATTGGGGGGATTGGGGACATTGGGGACATTGGGGACATTTGGGGACATGGGGGACATTGGGAGGATTGGGGACATTTGGAGACATTGGGGACATTTGGGGACATTGGGGACATTTGGGAACATTGGGGGGATTGGGATGTCCAGGACATTGGGGACACTTTGGGGACATTTCAAGGAAAATTTGGGGACACCTCAAAGACGCTTTTTGGACACTTTGGGGACACTTTGGGGACTCCTCGAGGACCCTTTGGGGACACCTTGGGGACATTTCAGGGACATTTTGGGGACACCTCGAGGACACTTTTGGGGGACACATTAGGGACACCTTGGGGACATTTCAGGGACATTTTGGGGACATTTCAAGGAAAATTTGGGGACACCTCGGGGACACTTTGGGGACATTTTTGGGACATTTTAAAGGGAAATTTGGGGACACCTCAGGGACACCTCGGGGACACTTTGGGGACATTTCAAGGAAAATTTGGGGATGTTTTAAGGAAAACTTGGGGACACCTCAAGGACTGTTCAGGGACACTCTGGGGACACCTCGGGGACACTTTGGGGACATTTTAAGGAGAATTTGGGGACACCTCAAAGACGCTTTTTGGACACTTTGGGGACACCCTGGGGACACCTTGGGGACACCTTGGGGCCACCCTGGGGTGCCCGTACCGGATGACGAGGTCGATGTCGTTGTTGGCGATGGTCACCACGATGTCGGGGACGTTGTAGGGCGTGTCCAGGTGCGACTCCATGGTGGCCCTGGCGCCCCAAAACGGCACCGGGGTCACCCCAAAATGGCGCCGGGGTCACCTCAGAGACCCCAAAATGGCACCGGGGTCACCCCAAAACGGCACCGGGGTCACCCCAGGGTCATCAGAGACCCCAAAATGGCACCGGGGTCACCCCAAAATGGCGCCGGGGTCACCTCAGAGACCCCAAAATGGCACCGGGGTCACCTCAGGGTCATCAGAGACCCCAAAATGGCGCCGGGGTCACCTCAGAGACCCCAAAATGGCACCGGGGTCACCCCAAAATGGCGCCGGGGTCACCCCAGGGTCATCAGGGACCCCAAAATGGCGCCAGGGTCACCCCAGGGTCATCAGGGACCCCAAAATGGTGCCGGGGTCACCCCAAAATGGCGCTGGGGTCACCCCAGGGTCATCAGAGACCCCAAAATGGCACCGGGGTCACCCCAAAATGGCGCCGGGGTCACCCCAAAATGGCGCTGGGGTCACCCCAGGAACCCCAAAATGGCACCAGGGTCACCTCAGGGACCCCCAAAATGGCGCCCCAGGAACCCCAAAATGGCGCCAGGGACCCCAAAATGGCACCAGGGTCACCCCAGGGTCATCAGGGTCACCCCAAAATGGCACCAGGGTCACCCCAGAACCCCAAAATGGCACCAGGGTCACCCCAAAATGGCACCGGGGTCACCCCAGAACCCCAAAATGGCGCCGGGGTCACCCCAGAACCCCAAAATGGCAGCGGGGTCACCCCAAAATGGCACCAGGGTCACCCCAGGGTCATCAGGAACCCCAAAATGTCACCCCAAGACCCCAAAATGGCACTGGGGTCACCCCAAAAATGGCACCAGGGTCACCTCAGGGACCCCAAAATGGCGCCCCAGGAACCCCAAAATGGCGCCAGGGACCCCAAAATGGCACCGGGGTCACCCCAAAATGGCACCCCAGGACCCTCATTGGAGCCACCCAAATTCCCCAAATCCCCCCCAAAATCACCCCTAAAATCTCCCCAAAATTGCCCCTAAAATTGCCCCAAAAATTGCCCAAAATCGCCCCAAATTTCCCCAAAATCCCCGGAATTCTCCCCAAACCCCGTCCCCGGGTACTTCATGGTGTTCTTGAGTCTCCAAAAATTCCCCTAAAATCGCCCCAAAATCGCTCCTAAACCCCACAAAATCCCCCTAAAATCACCCCAAAAATTGCCCAAAAATCCCCAAAAATCGCCCAAAAATCCCCCCAAATGTCCCCAAATCGCCCAAAATTGCCCCAAAATGTCCCCAAAATGTCCCAAAACCGCCGGAATTCCCCCCAAATCCCCGTCCCTGGGTACCTCATGGCGTTCTTGAGCACACAAACTCCCTCCAAAATGCCCCAAAAATTCCCCTAAAATTCCCCAAAAATCACCCAAAAATCGCCCAAAATCCCCCCAAATGTCCCAAAATCCCCGTAATTCCCCCCAAACCCCGTCCCCGGGTACCTCATGGCGTTCTTGAGCAGCTCGGGCAGGACGTAGTCCAGGGGCAGGGGGATGAACGGGAACCGCGCGGCCACGTGGCCGTTGATGCGCACCCGGGGGGCGTTCCCGTATTGGTGCTCACACAAACGCCTGCACAGGTGTGGGACAGGTGTGGGACAGGTGTGTGACACACCTGAGTGACACCTGTGACACACCTGAGTGACACCTGAGTGACACCTGTGTCACCCCTGTCCTGTCCCGTGGCCGTTGATGCGCACCCGGGGGGCGTTCCCGTACTGGTGTTCACACAAACGCCTGCACAGGTGTGGGACAGGTGTGTGACAGGTGTGTGACAGGTGTGTGTCACCTCACCTGTGTGTCACCTGTGTCACCCCTGTCCTGTCCCGTGGCCGTTGATGCGCACACGGGGGGCGTTCCCGTATTGGTGCTCACAGAGACGCCTGGGACAGGTGTGTGACACCTGAGTGACACCTGAGTGACACCTGTGACACCTGAGTGACACCTGTGACACCTGAGTGACACCTGTGACACCTGTATCACCTGTGTCACCTGTCCTGTCCCTCAGTGTCACCCTGTCCCGTGCCTGTCATGCCTGGGACAGGTGTGACACACCTGAGTGACACCTGAGTGACACCTGTGACACACCTGAGTGACACCTGTCACCCATTGTCACCCCTGTCCCGTGGCCGTTGATGCGCACCCGGGGGGCGTTCCCGTATTGGTGTTCGCATAAACGCCTGGGACAGGTGTGGGACAGGTGTGTGACAGGTATGTGACACACCTGAGTGACACCTGAGTGACACCTGTGACACCTGTGACACCTGAGTGACACCTGAGTGACACCTGAGTGACACCTGTGACACCTGTGACACCTGAGTGACACCTGTGTGACACCTGAGTGACACCTGAGTGACACCTGTGACACCTGTATCACCTGTGTCACCTGTCCTGCCCCTCAGTGTCACCCTGTGCCGTGCCTGTCATGCCTGGGACAGGTGTGACACACCTGGGTGACACCTGAGTGACACCTGAGTGACACCTGTGACGCCTCAGTGACACCTGAGTGACACCTGTGACACCTGAGTGACACCTGTGTGACACCTGTGTCACCTGTGTCACCTGTCCTGTCCCGTGGCCGTTGATGCGCACACGGGGGTGTTCCCATATTGATGCTCACACAAACGCCTGGGACAGGTGTGGGACAGGTGTGTGACACAGGTGTGGGACAGGTGTGGGACAGGTGTGTGACAGGTGTGTGACAGGTGTGTCACCTCACCTGTGTCACCTGTGTGATTTTTTATCCCCCAGGTGTGTTTAGGGTGTGTCCCAGGCGTGTTTCCCCCCCAGGTGTGTCCCAGGTGTGTTTTGGGTGTGTCCCTGGTGTGTCCCGGGTGTATTTTTGGGTGTGTTTCAGGTGTGTTCCCCCCAGGTGTGTCCCAGGTGCATTTTGGGTGTTTCAGGTGTTATTTGGGGTGTATTTCTGGTGTATTTCCGGTGTATTCCGGGTGTATTTCCAGTGTATTTCAGGTGTGTCCCAGGTGTATTTCCGGTGTGATTTTGGGTGTATTTCAGGTGTATTTTGGGTGTGTCCCAGGTGTATTTCCGGTGTGATTTTGGGTGTATTTCCAGTGTGTTTCGGGTGTGCTTCCCCCCAGGTGTGTCCCAGGTGTATTTTCAGGTATGATTTCGGGTGTATTCCGGGTGTGTCCCAGGTGTGTCCCAGGTGTATTTTCAGGTATGATTTCGGGTGTATTCCGGGTGTGTCCCAGGTGTGTCCCAGGTGTATTTTTGGGTGTGTCCCAGGTGTATTTCCGGTGTATTCTGGGTGTGTCCCTGGTGTATTTCAGGTGTGTCCCAGGTGTATTTCGGGTGTTATTTCCGGTGTATTCTGGGTGTATTTTCGGTATGTCCCAGGTGTATTTTTGGGTGTATTTCAGGTGTATTTTTGGGTGTGTTCCAGGTGTATTTCGGGTGTATTTCAGGTGTTATTTCCGGTGTGTCCCAGGTGTATTTTTGGGTGTATTTCAGGTGCATTTCAGGTGTGTTTTGGGTGTGTCCCAGGTGTGTTTCAGGTGTATCTTGGGTGTTATTTCCGGTGTATTCCGGGTGTATTTCAGGTGTGATTTTGGCTGTATTTTGGGTGTGTCCCAGGTGTATTTGGGGTGTATTTCCGGTGTATTCCAGGTGTGTTTCAGGTGTGTCCCAGGTGTATTTTTGGGTGTATTTCGGGTGCATTTTGAGTGTATTTCAGGTGTGATTTTGGGTGTGTCCCAGGTGTATTTCAGATGTATTTTTGGGTGTATTTTGGGTGTATTCCAGGTGTGTCCCAGGTGTATTTTTGGGTGTGTCCCAGGTGTGTCCCAGGTGTATTTTGGGTGTATTCCGAGTGTATTTCAGGTGTATTTTGGGTGTATCTCAGGTGTTATTTTGGGTGTATTTCTGGATGTGTCCCAGGTGTATTTCAGGTGTGTCCCAGGTGTATTTCAGGTGTGCTTTGGGTGTATTTTTGGGTGTATTTCAGGTGTGATTTTGGCTGTATTTTGGGTGTGTTCCAGGTGTATTTCGGGTGTAATTTCAGGTGTGTCCCAGGTGTATTTCCGGGTGTATTTTTGGGTGTATTTTCAGGTGTATTTCAGGTGTGTTTCCCCCCCAGGTGCGCTCACCTGGCGAAGTCCACCCATTTCTCGATGAGTTTCTTGGGGCTCAGGCGGGTGCAGATGATGCCGACGAAATCCGGCTGCGATTTTGGGGGAAAAACGGGGAAAAACGGGAAAAAGTGAGAGAAAAATTGGGAAAAATTCGGGAAAATATCAGAAAAAATGGGGGAAATTTGGGGGGAATTTGAGAAAAATTGGGGGGAAAAGGGAAAATGGGGAAATTGAAAAAAATTGGGGAGAATTTGGAGGAAAAATTGGGAAATGGGGGAAATTTGGGGAAAATGGGTAAAAAATGAGAAAAAATGGGACAAAATTGGGAAAATTGGGGGGAAATGGGAAAAAAAGAAAAAACTGGGAAAAAATGGGAAAAAACAGAAAAAACAGAAAAATGGGGGAAAATTGGGGGAAAATGAGGGGAAAATGGGGAAAATGAGAAAAATGGGGAAAATTTTGGGGAAAATTGGGGGAAAATGGGGAAAATGGGGAAAAATTGGGGGGAAATGGGGGAAAATGAGAAAAAATGGGACGGAATTGGGAAATTTGGTTGGAAATGGGCAAAAAAGAAAAAAATTTGGGGAAAATGGGGGAAAATGAGAAAAATGGGGAAAATTGGGGGAAAATGGGGGAAAATGGGGGGAAATTGGGGAAAAAAGAGGGGGAAATGGGGAAAAATGAGAAAAATGGGAAAAATGGGCGGAAAATGGGGAAAAATGAGAAAAAATGGGACAAAATTGGGAAAATTGGGGGGAAATGGGAAAAAAAGTAAAAACTTTGGGGAAAATGGGGAAAATTGGGGAAAATAGGGGAAAATGAGAAAAATGGGGGGAAACTGGGGGAAAACGGGAAAATTTTGGGGAAATTTTGGGGAAAATCGGGGGGAAATGAGAAAAATAAGGGAAATGGGGAAAAATGGGGAAAATGAGAAAAATGGGGAAAAATTGGGGGAAAATGGGGAAAATTTTGGGGAAAAACGGGGAAAATTTTGGGGGAAAATGGGGGAAAACCAGGAAAAACTGGGATGAACAACCCAACACACCTGCACAGGTGATCTGTGTGTGCCTGTCACACCTGTACAGGTGATCTATAGGGATCTATGGGTGTACCTGTCACACCTGCACAGGTGATCTATAGGGATCTATGGGTGTACCTGTCACACCTGTACAGGTGATCCATAGGGATCTATGGGTGTACCTGTCACACCTGCACAGGTGATCCATAGGGATCTATGGGTGTACCTGTCACACCTGCACAGGTGATCCATAGGGATCTATGGGTGTATCTGTCACACCTGTCCAGGTGATCTATGGGTGTACCTGTCACACCTGTCCAGGTGACCTATGTGTGCCTGTCACACCTGCACAGGTGATCTATAGGGATCTATGGGTGTACCTGTCACACCTGCACAGGTGATCCAGGTGTACCTGTCACACTTGTCCAGGTGATCTATAGGGAACTACAACACACCTGTACAGGTGATCTATCTGTACCTGTCACACCTGTCCAGGTGATCTATAGGGATCTATAGGTGTCCATCACACACCTGTGCAGGTGTTCCCTCACCTTGTCCTCGTGCAGCGCCAGGTGATGCACACCTGCACAGGTGATCTATAGGGATCTGTGTGTACCTGTCACACCTGCACAGGTGTTCCCTCACCTTGTCCTCGTGCAGCGCCAGGTGATGCACACCTGCACAGGTTATCTATGTGTGTACCTGTCACACCTGTCCAGGTGTTCCCTCACCTTGTCCTCGTGCAGCGCCAGGTGATGCACACCTGCACAGGTTATCTATGTGTGTACCTGTCACACCTGTCCAGGTGTTCCCTCACCTTGTCCTCGTGCAGCGCCAGGTGATGCACACCTGCACAGGTTATCTATGTGTGTACCTGTCACACCTGTCCAGGTGTTCCCTCACCTTGTCCTCGTGCAGCGCCAGGTGATGCGCCGCCAGCATCCTCATGCCCAGGCGCGACGTCAGCGTCTTGTCCAGGAACGGCCGCAACAACCGCTCGTCCTGACAGGTGAGAGGGACAGGTGAGACAGGTGAGACAGGTGAGAGGGACAGGTGAGAGGGACAGGTGACACTGACAGGTGAGAGGGACAGGTGAGACAGGTGAGACTGACAAGTGAGAGTGACAGGTGACACTGACAGGTGACACTGACAGGTGAGACAGGTGAGAGGGACAGGTGAGACAGGTGAGGGGCAGGTGACACAGGTGACACAGGTGACACGGGTGACACAGGTATGGGACAGGTGGCACAGGTGACACAGGTGACACAGGTGACACAGGTGAAGGGCAGGTGACACAGGTGAGGCACAGGTGACACAGGTGACACAGGTGACACAGGTGACACAGGTGAGGGGCAGGTGAGCCACATGAGGGGCTGTGGCTCAGGTGGGACTTTCCCAGGTGTATCCCAGGTGTGGTTACCTGTCCGTGCCTCCTGCACTCCCTCAGCCCACCAGCGTGTGTGTCACAGGTGAGTGTGGGTGTGTCCCAGGTGTGGTTACCTGTCCCAGGTGTGTCACCTGTCCCAGGTGAGGTTACCTGTCCGTGCCTCCTGCACTCCCTCAGCCCCTCTGCCAGCAGCGTGTGTGTCACAGGTGTGTATGGGTGTGTCCCAGGTGTAACACAGGTGTGGTTACCTGTCTCAGGTGTATCCCAGGTGTAACACAGGTGTGGTTACCTGTATGTGCCTCCTGCACTCCCTCAGCCAGCAGCGTGTGTGTCACAGGTGTGTGTGGGTGTATCCCAGGTGTGTCCCAGGTGTGGTTACCTGTCTCAGGTGTGTTTACCTGTCTGTGCCTCCTGCACTCCCTCAGCCCCTCTGCCAGCAGCGTGTGTGTCACAGGTGTGTGTGTGATTGTGTCACAGGTGTGTGTGGGTGTGTCCCAGGTGTGGTTACCTGTCCCAGGTGTGGTTACTTGTCTGTGCCTCCTGCACTCCCTCAGCCCCTCGGCCAGCAGCGTGTGTGTCACAGGTGAGTGTGGGTGTATCCCAGGTGTGTCCCAGGTGTGTGTGGGTGTGTCCCAGGTGTGTGTGATTGTGTCACAGGTGTAACACAGGTGAGGTTACCTGTATGTGCCTCCTGCACTCCCTCAGCCCCTCCGCCAGCAGCGCGTGTGTCCCAGGTGAGTGTGTTTGTCTATCCCAGGTGTGGTTACCTGTCTGTGCCTCCTGCACTCCCTCAGCCCCTCTGCCAGCAGCGTGTGTGTCACAGGTGTGTGTGTGATTGTGTCACAGGTGTGTGTGGGTGTGTCCCAGGTGTGGTTACCTGTCCCAGGTGTGTTTACCTGTATGTGCCTCCGGCACTCCCTCAGCCCCTCTGCCAGCAGCGCGTGTGTCACAGGTGTGTGTGGGTGTGTCCCAGGTGTGTGTGGGTGTATCCCAGGTGTGTTTGTGTATCCCAGGTGTAACACAGGTGTGTTTACCTGTATGTGCCTCCTGCACTCCCTCAGCCCCTCTGCCAGCAGCGTCACCACGTCCTTGTGATCCTCCAGCAGCTGCCGCAGCAGCGCGCAGTACTGGGACTCGTCACTGTGCACCTGGATCTGAGACAGGTAACAGGTAACAGGTGAGAGACAGGTAACAGGTGAGAGACAGGTGTGACAGTACTGGGACTCGTCACTGTGCACCTGGATCTGAACAGGTGAGACAGGTAACAACAAGTGAGACAGGTGTGACAGGTGTGATACACACTGACAGTGCTGGGACTCGTCACTGTGCACCTGGATCTGAACAGGTGAGAGACAGGTGAGATACAGGTGTGACAGGTGTGACAGGTGAGAGACAGGTAACAGGTGAGATACAGGTGTGACAGTGCTGGGACTCGTCACTGTGCACCTGGATCTGGGACAGGTAACAACAGGTGAGATACAGGTAACAGGTGAGAGACAGGTGTGATACAGGTGTGACAGTGCTGGGACTCGTCACTGTGCACCTGGATCTGAACAGGTGAGACAGGTAACAACAGGTGAGACAGGTGTGACAGGTGTGACACAGGTGTGACAGTGCTCGGACTCGTCACTGTGCACCTGGATCTGAGACAGGTAACAACAGGTGAGAGACAGGTGAGAGACAGGTGTGATACAGGTAACAGGTGAGAGACAGGTGTGACAGGTGTGACAGTGCTGGGACTCGTCACTGTGCACCTGGATCTGGGACAGGTAACAGGTAACAACAGGTGAGACACAGGTGAGACACAGGTGAGACACAGGTGTGACAGTCACACACACGCAGTGCTGGGACAGGTGACACAAATGTGAGACAGGGAGGTCCAGGTGTGTCACACCCCCCCCCCCAGGTGAGTTTGTACCCCGCCAGGTGCCCCCAGGTGTATCCCAGGTGTGTTTCTACCCTCCCCCAGGTGTGCCCAGGTGTACTTTGGGTGCGTTTCAGGTGTATTTTGGGTGTGTTGCAGGCGTGTTTTTGGGTGTATTTCAGGTGCATTTTAGGTGTGGCTTTGGGTGTGTTCCGGGTGTATTTTTTGGTGTATTTCAGGTGTGTTTTGGGTGTATTTCAGGTGCATTTTAGGTGTGGGTTTGGGTGTGTTCCAGGTGTATTTTTGGGTGTATTTTGGGGGCATTTTAGGTGTGTTTTGGGTATTTTCCGGGCGGTATTTTGGGTGTGTTCCAGGTGTATTTTTGGGTGTATTTTGGGAGCATTTTAGGTGTATTTCGGGTGTGTTTCAGGTCTATTTTTGGGTGTATTTTGGGTGCATTTTAGGTGTGTTCCGGGCGTATTTTGGCTGTATTTTCAGATGTGTTCTGGGTGTATTTCAGGTGTATTTCGGGTCTATTTTTCGGTGTGTTCCAGGTGTGTTTTGGTTGCGTTTTGGGTCTATTTTTGGGTGTATTTTGGGTGTGTTTCGGGTGCATTTTAGGTGTATTTTTGGGTGTATTTTGGGGTGTATTTTTGGTGTATTTCAGGCATGTTTTGGGTGTATTCTGGGTGTGTTTCGGGTGCGTTCCAGGTGTATGTTGGGTGTGTTTTGGGGGGTATTTTTGGGTGTATTTCGGGTGTGTTCTGGGTGTATTTCGGGTGTGGTTTTGGGTGTATTTTGGGTGCATTTTAGGTGTGTTCCGGGTGTATTTTGGGTGTATTTTTGGGTGTATTTCGGGTGTGTTCCAGGTGCATTTTAGGTGTGGTTTTGGGTGTATTTTTGGTGTGTTCCGGGTGTATTTTGGGTGTATTTCAGGTGTGTTCCCAGTGTATTTTTGGGTGCATTTTGTGTGTTTTGGGTGTTTTCTAGGCGGTATTTCGGGTGTATTTCGGGTGTGTTCCAGGTGTATTTTTGAGTGTATTTCAGGTGTGTTTTGGGTGTATTTCAGGTCTATTTTTCGGTGTGTTCCAGGTGTATTTTTGAGTGTATTTCAGGTGTGTTTTGGGTGTATTTCAGGTCTATTTTTCGGTGCGTTCCAGGTGTATTTTGGGTGCATTTCAGGTGTATTTCGGGTGTGTTCCAGGTGCATTTTGGGGGGTATTTTGGGTGTGTTCCGGGTGTATTTCAGGTGTATTTCAGGTCTATTTTTCGGTGTGTGCCAGGTGTATTTTGGGTGTATTTTTGGGTGTATTTTGGGTGTATTTCCGGGTGTGTTCCGGGTGCATTTTAGGTGTGGTTTTGGGTGTATTTTTGGTGTGTTACGGGTGTATTTCGGGTGTATTTCCGGGTGTGTTCCGGGTGCATTTTGGGTGTATTTTAGGTGTGGTTTTTGGTGTATTTCAGGTGTATTCTGGGTGCATTTTTGGGTGTATTTTCGGGTGTGTTCCAGGTGCATTTTGGGGGGTATTTTGGGCGCATTTTGGGTGTATTCCGGGTGTATTTTGGGTGTGGTTTTGGGTGTATTTTTGGTGTATTTCAGGTGCGTTCCTGCTGCATTTTGGGTGTATTTTTGGTGTATTTCCGGGTGTGTTCCAGGTGCATTTTGGGGGGTATTTTGGGTGTATTCCGGGTGCATTTTAGGTGTGGTTTTGGGTGTATTTTTGGTGTGTTCCGGGTGTACTTTGGGGGGTATTTTGGGTGTGTTTCAGGTGTATTCCGGGTGTATTTTGGGTGCATTTTAGGTGTGGTTTTGGGTGTGTTTCAGGTGTACTCCAGGTGTATTTCCAGGTGTGTTTTGGGTGTGTTTCCGGGTGTATTTCCGGGTGTGTTCCAGGTGCATTTTGGGGGGTATTTTGGGTGTATTCCGGGTGTATTTCCGGGTGTGTTCCGGGTGTATTTTGGGTGCATTTTAGGTGTGGTTTTGGGTGTATTTTTGGTGTGTTCCGGGTGTATTTCCAGGTGTATTCCAGGTGCATTTTGGGGTGTATTCCGGGTGTATTTCCGGGTGTATTTTGGGTGTGTTTCAGGTGTATTCCGGGTGTATTTCCGGGTGTATTCTGGGTGTATTTTAGGTGTGATTTTGGGTGTATTTTTGGTGTATTTCAGGTGCATTTTTGGGTGTATTTTTGGTGTGTTCCGGGTGTACTTTGGGGGGTATTTTGGGTGTGTTTCAGGTGCATTCCGGGTGTATTTCCGGGTGTGTTTCCGGGTGTATTTCCGGGTGTATTCCGGGTGTATTTCCGGCTGTGTCACTCACCGGGGGGAAGTCGCTCAGTTTCTGGAAGGCGCGGATGTACAGCTCGTGCTGGGGGGGGGAGGGGGAGACGTCAGAAAATTCCGGAAAATTCCGGGGAATTTTGGGGAATTCGGGGATTTTGGGGACTCTTGGGATTCCCTCGAAAAGATTTGGGAATTTTCAGGATTTTTGGGGAATTTTTGGGGAAATTTTGGGGAATTTTAGGGGAATTTTTGGGAATTTTAAAGGGATTTTTGGGAATTTTGGGGACTTTGGGAATTCTGGGAATTTTTGGGAATTTTGGAATTTTTCGGGACATTCGGGGATTTGGGTAATTTGGGATTCTTGGGAATTTTCTGGACCTTTTGGGGAATTTGGGGGATTTTAAGGATTTCGGTAATTTTGGGGAATTTGGGGATTTTTCTTGGATCTTTTTTCAATTTTTTTTTTAATTTTGGGGATTTTGGGATTCCCTTAAAATTTTGGGGAATATTTTGGGAATATTTTCAGATAATCTTTGGGTCATTTTTTGGGATTTTTTGGGAATTTTTCTTGATTTTTTTTCAGAATTTTTTCAGAATTTTTTTTTTTATTATTATTTTGGGGATTTTTATTTTGGGGATTTTTGGGATTTCCTTAAAAATCTTAGGAATATTTTCAGATAATATTTGGGTAATTTGGGGGTTTTTTGGGGATTTTTTGGGAATTTTTCTTGATTTTTTCAGATTTTTTTCAGATTTTTTTTTTATTATTTTGGGGATTTTGGGATTCTCTTAAATTTTTTGGGGAATATTTTGGGAATATTTTCAGATAATTTTTGAGTCATTTTTGGGGATTTTTTTTTGATTTTTTGGGAATTTTTTGTGATTTTTTCAGATTTTTTCCAGAATTTTTTTTTAATTTATTTGGGAATTTTGGGGATTTATTTGGGAATTTTTATTTTGGGGATTTTGGGATTTCCTTAAAATTCTTAGGAATATTTTGGGAATATTTTCAGATAATTTTTGGGTCATTTTAGAAAATTTTGGGGCCATTTTTTAAGGAATTTTTTGGGAATTTTTGGGAATTTTTTTTCAAAATTTTTTTTGTCAGAATTTTGGTGAATTCCCACCAATTCCTGGGACCATTTTGGGGTAATTTAGGGAATATTTTCACATAATCTTTGGGTCATTTTAGGAAATTTTGGGGGGATTTTTTGGGGAATTTTTCTTGATTTTTACAGAATTTTTTTTTATTATTTTGGGGATTTCAATTTTGGGGATTTTGGGATTTCCTCAAAATTCTTGGGAACATTTAAGGAATATTTTGGGAATATTTTCAGATAATTTTGGGGAATTTTGGGGGATTTTTTGGGGGATTTTTTTAGGAATTTTTCTTGATTTTTTCAGATTTTTTTTTTTTATTATTTTGGGGATTTATTTGGGAATTTTTATTCTGGGGATTTTGGGATTTCCTTAAAATTTTGGGAAATATTTTCACATAATCTTGGGGTAATTTTAGGAAATTTTGGGGCCATTTTTTAAGGAATTTTTTGGGAATTTTTGGGATTTTTTTTTTTTTTTTTTTTTTGGGATTTTTTTTCCAAATTTTTTTTTTTTCCAGAATTTTTTTTGTCAGAATTTTGGTGAATTCCCACCAATTCCTGGGACCCTTTTGGGGTAATTTTGGGGTAATTTTGGGGTGTTTTTTTGTGCTCACCACGTGCAGGATGGTGGGGTTGCAGCCGATGATGAAGGGAAGGTTCCGGAAGCCTTGGATGCGGTGGGCGATGCGCACGGGCAGCTCCTGCTGCAGGTACCGGGCGCTTTTCTGGGCCAAAAAAAGCAAATTTTGGGCAAATCCTCAACCCTCAGCTCCCTCACAAACCCCTCAAGCATTTCTGGAATTTGGGGAATTTTCACACCCAAATTTTGGGGGTTTCTGCCCAAAAAATCCCAAAAAATTCCCCTAAAAATTGAAATTTTCACCCAAAATTTTGGATTTTTTGCCCCAAATTTTTACATTTTGCCCCAAATTTTTCCATTTTTGAGGTTTTACCCCAATTTTTCAAGGTTTCACCCCAAATTTCAGACATTTTACCCCAAATTTTTGAGGTTTTACCCCAATTTTTGGACACCGAAGATTTGGGTAAAAAAAACGCAAATTTTGGGCAAATCCTCAACCCTCAGCTCCCTCACAAACCCCTCAAGCATTTCTGGAATTTGGGGAATTTTCACACCCAAATTTTGGGCGTTTCTGCCCAAAAAATCCCAAAAAATTCCCCTAAAAATTGAAATTTTCACCCAAAATTTTGGATTTTTTGCCCCAAATTTTTACATTTTGCCCCAAATTTTTCCATTTTTGAGGTTTTACCCCAATTTTTCAAGGTTTCACCCCAAATTTTGGACATTTTACCCCAAATTTTTGAGGTTTTACCCCAATTTTTGGACACCGAAGATTTGGGTCAAAAAACGCAAATTTTGGGCAAATCCTCAACCCTCAGCTCCCTCACAAACCCCTCAAGGATTTCTGGAATTTGGGGAATTTTCACACCCAAATTTTGGGGGTTTCTGCCCAGCCAAAGCCACAAAATTCCCCAAAATTTTGGACTTTTTACCCCAATTTTTACATTTTTTACCCCAAAATGTTGAGGTTTTACCCCAATTTTTGAAGGTTTCACCCCAAATCTCGAACATTTTGCCCCAAATTTTTGAGGTTTTACCCCAAATTTTAGGGTCTCCCACTCCTTTCCCTCCCAAATTTTGGGGACCCCCAACCCTTTTTGCCCCCAAAATTCAGGGAAAAATCCCCAAATTTTGGGGCAATTTTTGGGGTCACCCCCCCCTCATTTCCCCCCAAATTTTGGGGACCCCCCCCAATAAATTTTGGGGACCTCCCCCCAACTTTTGGCCTCCCCCAACCCCATTTTCCCCCCAAAATCCCCCAAAATTCAGGGAAAAATCCCCAAATTTTGGGGCAATTTTTGGGGGCTCCCCTCCTCTCATTTCCCCCAAATTTTGGGGACCCCCAACCCTTTTTTCCTCCCAAAATTCAAGGAAAAATCCCTAAATTTTGGGGCAATTTTTGGGGTCTCCCCTCTCATTTCACTCCCAAATTTTAGGGTCACCCCCCCTCATTTCCCCCCACATTTTGGGGACCCCCCCCAATAAATTTTGGGGACCCCCCCAACTTTTGGCCTCCCCCAACCCCATTTTCCCCCCAAAATCTCCCAAAATTCAGGGAAAAATCCCCAAATTCTGGGGCAATTTTTGGGGGCTCCCCTCTCTCCTTTCCCCCCAAGTTTTGGGGACCCCTCCCGGATTTTGGGGACCCCCAAATTTGGGGTTCCTGCCCTTACCAGGATGTGGCTGCCGTCCTGGGAGCGCCCTGAGTAGAGCATGGTGGTGGGGGTCAGGCGCACCGAGGGCTGGGTGGGGCAAAAAAAGCAAATTTTGGGGTTGGGGGGGACCCCAAATTTGGGATGGAATCCATCCTAAAATGGGGCCCCAAAATGCCCTAAAAATTCCACCCCAAAATGGTTAAAAATTCCCTGAAAATGGCCTCAAAATTAATCCAAAATTCCCGAAAATGGCCCCAAAATCCCCCTAAAATTCCTCCCAAAATGGTCCCCAAAAGCCCCTAAAAATGGCCCCAAAATCCCCCCAGAATGGCCCCAAAATGCCCTTAAAATTCCTCCAAAATCCCTTAAAAATGGCCCCAAAATGCCCCAAAAATGGCCACAAAATCTCCCTAAAATTCCTCCCAAAATGGCCCCAAATGCCCCAAAAATGGCCTCAAAATCCCCCAAAAATGGCCCCCAAATGGCCCCAAAATCCCCACAAAATTCCCCCCAAATGGCCCCAAAATCAGTCCTAAAATGGCCCCAAAATCCCTCCCAAAATGGCCCCAAAAGCCCCCAAAATGGCCCCAAAAGCCCCCCAAAATCCCACCCCAAATGGTCCCAAAATCCCCCAAAAATGGCCCCAAAATCAGTCCTAAAATGGCCCCAAAATCCCTCCCAAAATGGCCCCAAAAGCCCCCAAAATGGCCCCAAAAGCCCCCCAAAATCCCACCCCAAATGGTCCCAAAATCCCCCAAAAATGGCCCCAAAATCAGCCCTAAAATGGCCCCAAATGGCCACAAAATCCCCAAAAATGGACTCAAAATCCTCCCAAAATCCCTCCCAAAATGGTCCCAAAATCCCCTTCAAAATGGCCCCAATATCCCCCTAAAATTTCCCCCAAAAGGCCCCAAAATCCCCCCAAAATGGCCCCAAATGCCCCAAAAAATGGCCCCAAAATCCCCTAAAATTCCTCCCGAATGGTCCCAAAATGCCCCAAAATTTCCCTTAAAAATGGCCCCAAAACCCAACAAATTCACTCGAAATGGCCCCAAATCTCCCCCAAATCTCCCCAATTTGGGGAGGGGTCTCCCTGGGTTTCAGGGGAATTTGGGGAGGGGTCTCACCCTCTCTGTGATCCCCTCAACAACCCTAAAATCCCCCTAAATACCCCCCAAACTGACCCCAAAATGGCCCCAAACTGACCCAAAATGGCCCCAAATCTCCCCCAAACTGACCCAAAATGGCCCCAAATCTCCCCGAATCTCCCCCAAATCTCCCCCAAATCTCCCCAAATTTGGGGAGGGGTCTCCCCAGGTTCTGGGGGTCTCTCACCCTCTCGGCAGCAGCATCAATGACCCCAAAATCCCCCCCAAAATGGCCCCGAATCTCCCCAAATCTCCCCCAAACTGAGCCCAAATCTCTCCCCAAATCTCCCCCAATTTGGGGAGGGGTCTCCCCGGATTTCAGGGGATTTGGGGAGGGGTCTCACCCTCTCTGTAGCCACATCAATGATCCCAAATCCCCCCTAAAAATGGCCCCAAAACCCAATAAATTCACTCGAAATGGCCCTGAATCTCCCCCAAATCTCCCCCAAATCTGCCCAAATTTGGGGAGGGGTCTCCCCGGGTTTCAGTGAATTTGGGGAGGGGTCTCCCTGGGTTTTGGGGGGTCTCTCACCCTCTCGGCAGCAGCACCAATGACCCCAAAATCCCCCCTAAATCTCCCCCAAAATGGCCCCAAATCTCCCCCAAAATGGCCCCGAATCTCCCCCGAATCTTCCCCAAACTGAGCCCAAATCTCCCCCAAATCTCCCCCAATTTGGGGAGGGGTCTCCCCGGATTTCAGTGAATTTGGGGAGGGGTCTCCCCGGGTTTTGGGGGGTCTCTCACCCTCTCAGCAGCAGCATCAATGGCCCTGAAATCCCCCTAAATACCCCCCAAAACGGCCCCGAATCTCCCCCAAATCTCCCCCAAAATGGCCCCAAACTGAGCCCAAATCTCCCCCAAATCTCCCCCGAATCTCCCCCAATTTGGGGAGGGGTCTCCACTGATTTAGGGGGATTTGGGGAGGGGTCTCTCACCCTCTCAGCAGCAGCATCAATGGCAGGCTGGTGGTAGAAGGAGGTCACGGCCTTGCAGCGCTCCCGGGCCAGGTCCGGGGGGGTTTGGGTTTGGTCGGCGGCGGCGCGGGCGGGGGGATTGTGGGGGGCACCCCCGGGCCCCCGCAGGGCAGCGCCCCCCAAAAGGCGCCGCAGCATCTCCTGGGCGAGGAAAGGGTTAATGGGGTGAGAGAGAGAAAAAAAACCCAAAAAAACCCCAAAAATCCACCCAAAAACGCCAAAAATCCACCCAAAAATTCCCCCCCAAAAGGCGCCGCAGCATCTCCTGGGAGGGGAGAGGAAAGGGTTAATGGGGTGAGAGAGAGAAAAATCCGCACAAAAATCAAAAAAATCCACCCAAAAACGCCAAAAATCCACCCCAAAAATCCCCCCCAAAAGGCGCCGCAGCATCTCCTGGGCGAGGGGAGGAAAGGGTTAATGGGGAGGGGACCCCCAAAATCCACCCAAAAACGCCAAAAATCCGCCCAAAAAGCCAAAAAATCCACCCCCAAAAAGCCCAAAAATGCACCCAAAAATGCACCCAAAAATGCACCCAAAAAATCCACCCAAAAATCCCCTCAGGGACCCCAAAAATCCACCTAAAAATCCACCGCAAAAATCCACCCAAAAAACCCCAAAAATTCACCCAAAAATCCACTCAAAAATCCACCCAAAATCCACCCAAAAATCCCCTCAGGGACCCCAAAAATCCACCCAAAAATCCCCCCCCCAAAAGGCACCGCAGCATCTCCTGGGCGAGGGGAGGAAAGGGTTAATGGGGTGAGACACCAAAAAAAACCCCAAAAATCTACACAAAAATGCACCCAAAACCGCCAAAAATCCGCCCAAAAATCCGCCCAAAAATCCACCCAAAAATCCCCTCAGGGACCTCAGAAATCCACCCAAAAATGCCCCCAAAAAATCCCCCAAAATCCACCCCCAAAAAACCCCAAAAATCCACCCAAAATCCCCACAGGGACCCCAAAAATCCACCCAAAAACCCCAGAAATCCACCCCCAAAAACCCTAAATCCACCGCAAAGATCCACCCAAAAACCCCAGAAATCCACTCTCAAAAACCCCAAAAATCCACCCAAAAATCCACCCAAAAGCCCCAAAAATTCACCCAAAAATCCACCCAAAAATCGCCCCCCAAAAGGCGCCGCAGCATCTCCTGGGTGAGGAAAGGGTTAATGGGGTGAGAGAGAGAAAAAACCCAAAATCTACACCAAAAAAAACCAAAATCTACTCAAAAATCCACCCAAAAAACCCCAAAAATCCCCTCAGGGACCCCAGAAATCCACCCAAAAATCAACCCAAAAAGCCCAAAAATCCACCCCTAAAACCACCAAAAATCCACCCCGAAACCACCAAAAATCCACCCCAAAAAACTCCAAAAATCCACCTAAAAATCCCCTCAGGGACCCCAAAAATCCCCTCACAAAAGGCGCCGCAGCATCTCCTGGGCGGGGGGAGGAAAGGGTTAATGGGGTGAGAGAGAGAAAAAACCCAAAAATCTACACAAAAATGCACCCAAAAACGCCAAAAAAACCCCAAAATCCGCCTGAAAAAGCCCAAAAATCCACCCAGAAATGCACCCAAAAATCAACCCAAAAAGCCCAAAAATCCGCCCAAAAATTCACCCAAAAACCCCCAAAAATCCACCCCTAAAAACACCAAAAATCCACCAAAAAACCCCAAAAATCCCCTCAGGGACCCCAGAAATCCACCCAAAAATCGCCCCCCAAAAGGTGCCGCAGCATCTCCTGGGCGAGGGGAGGAAAGGGTTAATGGGGAGGGGACCCCCAAAATCCACCCAAAAATCAAAAAAAATCCACCCAAAAACGTCAAAAAAACCCAAAAATCCACCCAAAAATCCACCCACAAAAACCCCAAAAATCCGCCCAAAAATCAAAAAAAATCCACCTAAAATACCCCAAAAATCCCCCCCCAAAATCCCCTCAGGGACCCCAAAATCTACCCCCAAAAACCCCAGAAATACACCCAAAAATCCACCCCCAAAAACCCAAAACTCCACCCAAAATCCCCTCAGGGACCGCAAAAAAGCACCCAAAAATCCCCCTCCAAAAGGCGCCGCAGCATCTCCTGGTGGTGGGGAAGAAAGGGTTAATGGGGTGAGACACCAAAAAACCCCAAAAAATCCACCCAAAAACGCCAAAAACCTGCCCGAAAACCCCCAAAATCCACCCAAAAATCCCCTAAGGGTCCCCAAAAATCCCCCCCAAAAATCCCCCCCCAAAAGGCGCCGCAGCATCTCCTGGGCGGGGGGAGGAAAGGGTTAATGGGGTGAGAGAGAGAAAAAACCCCAAAAAAATCCACCCAAAAATCAAAAACAATGCACCCCAAAATCCACCCAAAAAACCCCAAAACTCCACCCAAAAATCCCCTCAGGGACCCCAAAAATCCACCCAAAAAACCTCAAAAATCCACCCCAAAATCCACCCCCAAAAAACCCCAAAAATTCACCCAAAAAACCTCAAAAATCCACCCCCAAAAACCCAAAATCTACCCCAAATGCACCCAAAAAGCCCAAAAATCCACCAAAAAATCCCCTCAGGGACCCCAGAAATCCACCCAAAAATCAACCCAAAAACCCCAAAAATCCACCCAAGAATCCGCCCAAAAAACCCCCAAAATCCACCCAAAAATCCCCTCAGGGACCCCAAAAATCCACCCAAAAACCCCCAAAAATCCACCCCAAAAATTCCCCCCCAAAAGGCGCCGCAGCATCTCCTGGGCGAGGGGAGGAAAGGGTTAATGGGGAGGGGACCCCCAAAATCCACCCAAAAATCAAAAAAATCCACCTAAAATACCCCAAAAATCCACCCAAAAATAAAAAAAAAATCCACCCAAAAATGCCAAAAATCCACCCAAAAACCTGCCCGAAAACCCCCAAAATCCACCCAAAAATCCCCTCAGGGACCCCAGAAATCCACCCAAAAATCAACCCAAAAAGCCCAAAAATGCACCCAAAAATGCACCCAAAAATCCCCCCCCAAAAGGCGCCGCAGCATCTCCTGGGCGAGGGGAGGAAAGGGTTAATGGGGAGGGGACCCCCAAAATCCACCCAAAAATCAAAAAAATCCACCTAAAATACCCCAAAAATCCACCCAAAAATAAAAAAAAAATCCACCCAAAAATGCCAAAAATCCACCCAAAAACCTGCCCGAAAACCCCCAAAAACCACCCAAAAATCCCCTCAGGGACCCCAGATATCCACCCAAAAATCAACCCAAAAAGCCCAAAAATGCACCCAAAAATGCACCCAAAAATCCCCCCCCCAAAAGGCGCCGCAGCATCTCCTGGGTGAGGGGAGGAAAGGGTGAGAGAGAGAAAAACCCCAAAATCTACATAAAAAAAACCAAAAATCCACCCAAAATTGCACCCAAAAAACCCCAAAAATTCAACCAAAAATCCCCTCAGGGACCCCAGAAATCCACCCCCAAAAACGCCAAAAATCGACCCAAAAATCCCCCCAAAATCCACCCAAGAAACCCCAAAAATCCACCCAAAAACGCCCAAAATCCACCCCTAAAAACTCCAAAAATGCCCCCAAAAAAATCCCAAAATCCACTGAAAAATCCACCCAAAAACTCCAAAAATCCACCCCCAAAACTGCCCAAAATCCACCCCTAGAAACTCCAAAAATCCACCTAAAAATCCCCTCAGGGACCCCAAAAATCCACCCCCAAAAACCCCAAAAACCCCCCCAAAAATCCCCTCAAAAAACCCCAAAATCCACCCCAAAAAACCCAAAAATCCACCCAAAAATCCTGTCAGGGACCCCAAAAATCGACCCCCAAAAACCCAAAATCCACCCCAAAAATCCACCCAAAAAACCCCAAAATCCACCCCCAAAAACCCCAAAATTCCACCCCCAAAATCCACCCAAAAATCCCCTCAGGGACCCCAAAAATCCACCCCAAAAAGCCCCAAATCCACCCCCAAAAACCCACCCCCAAAATCCACCCAAAATCCACCCAAAAATCCCCTCAGGGACCCCAAAACCCCCCTAAAACGACCCCAAAATCCCTCAAAAACGGCCCCAAATCCCCCCAAAAAACCCAAAGGATTCCAAAAACCTTCAGGGACACCCAAAAAACCTCAAAATACCCCCAAAAAAACCCCACAAGGAACCTCAAAAAAACCCCAAAACCCCACAAAAAACTCCCCAAAAAGCCCTCAAGGCTTCCAAATCTCCTTTTCCCCCTCAGTTTTCACCCAGAAATTGGATTTAAGTGTCCAAAACCTCTTTTTTTCTCTCAAAATCCCCCTCAAAAACTACCCCAGAACCACTTTTCCCCTCAGAGTTTCCCCAAAATCAAAATTTAAAAGGTCCAGGACCTCCTTTTTTCCCTCAGAATTGCCAAAAAAACCATCCAAAAATAACTTTTCCCCTCAGAGTTTCCCCAAAATCAAAATTTAAAAGGTCCAGGAACCCAAAAAAAAGAGGATTTAAGTATTTAGAATCTCTTTTTTCCCTCAAATTCACCCCAAAACTTCTCCGGGATCCCCTTTTCCCCTCAGAATTACCCCAAAAACTGCTCAGGGACCCCTTTTTTCCCCTCAAAATCCCCTCAAAAACCATCCCAGAACCATTTTTCCCCTCACAGTTTCACCAAAATAAAATCTCAAAATGTCCAAAACCCCAAAAAAACAGGATTTCAATCCCCGGAACCCCTTTTTTCCCTCAAATTCACCCCAAAACCGCTCCGGGATCCCCTTTTCCCCTCAGAGCTCCCCCAAAAATAGAAATTCAGAAGGTCCAGGACACCCCTATAAAGGAATTTAAGTATCCGGAATCCCTTTTTTCCTTAAATTCACCCCAAAACTTCTCCGGGATCCCCTTTTCCCCTCAGAATTACCCCAAAAACGGCTCCGGGACCCCTCAAAATCCCCTCAAAAACCATCCCAGAACCATTTTTCCCCTCACAGTTTCCCCAAAATAAAACCTCAAAATGTCCAAAACCGCAAAAAAACCAGGATTTCAATCCCCGGAACCCCTTTTTTCCCTCAAATTCACCCCAAAACCGCTCCGGGACCCCTTTTTCCCCTCAGAATTACCCCAAAAACTGCTTAGGGACCCCTTTTCCCCTCAGAATTACCCCAAAAACTGCTCAGGAACCCCTTTTTTCCCTCAAAAAATACCCCAGAACCACTTTTCCCCTCAGACTTTCCCCAAAACAAAACCTCAAAATGTCCAGAAACCCCAAAAAAACAGGATTTCAATCCCCGGAACCCCTTTTTTTCCCTCAAATTCACCCCAAAACCGCTCCGGGATCCCCTTTTCCCCTCAGAATTACCCCAAAAACGGCTCCGGGACCCCTTTTTTCCCCTCAAAATCCCCTCAAAAACCGTCCCAGAACCATTTTTCCCCTCACAGTTTCCCCAAAATAAAATCTCAAAATGTCCAGAAACCCCAAAAAAAACAGGATTTCAATCCCCGGAACCCCTTTTTTCCCTCTAATTCACCCCAAAACCGCTCCGGGATCCCCTTTTCCCCTCAGAGCTCCCCCAAAAATAGAAACTCAGAAGGTCCAGGACACCCCTATAAAGGAATTTAAGTATCCGGAATCCCTTTTTTCCTTAAATTCACCCCAAAACCGCTCCGGGATCCCCTTTTCCCCTCAGAATTACCCCAAAAACGGCTCCGGGACCCCTTTTTCCCCTCAGAATTACCCCAAAAACGGCTCCGGGACCCCTTTTTCCCCTCAAAATCCCCTCAAAAACCGTCCCAGAACCATTTTTCCCTCAGAGTTTCCCCAAAACAAAACCTCAAAATGTCCAAAACCCCAAAAAAACAGGATTTCAATCCCTGGAACCCCTTTTTTTCCCTCAAATTCACCCCAAAACTGCTCCGGGACCCCGTTTTCCCCTCAGAATTACCCCAAAAACGGCTCCGGGACCCCTTTTTTCCCTTCAAAATCCCCTCAAAAACCATCCCAGAACAATTTTTCCCCTCACAGTTTCCCCAAAATAAAACCTCAAAATGTCCAGAACCCCAAAAAAACAGGATTTCAATCCCCGGAACCCCTTTTTTCCCTCTAATTCACCCCAAAACCGCTCCGGGATCCCCTTTTCCCCTCAGAATTACCCCCAAAACGGCTCCGGGACCCCTTTTCCCCTCAGAATTACCCCAAAAACTGCTCAGGGACCCCTTTTTTTTCCCTCAAAATCCCCTCAAAAACCGTCCCAGAACCACTTTTCCCCTCAGAGTTTCCCCAAAATAAAATCTCAAAATGTCCAGAACCCCAAAAAAACAGGATTTCAATCCCCGGAACCCCTTTTTTCCCTCAAATTCACCCCAAAACAGCTCCGGGATCCCCTTTTCCCCTCAGAGCTCCCCAAAAATAGAAACTCAGAAGGTCCAGAACACCCCTATAAAGGAATTTAAGTATCCGGAACTACTTTTTTCCCTTTAATTCACCCCAAAACTTCTCCGGGACCCCTTTTTCTCCTCAGAATCGTCCCAAAAACTGCTCAGGGACCTCTTTTCCCCTCAGAGCTCCCCCAAAATAGAAACTCAGAAGGTCCAGGACACCCCTATAAGGGAATTTAAGTATCCGGAATCCCTTTTTTCCTTAAATTCACCCCAAAACCTCTCCGGGACCCCTTTTTCCTCCTCAGAATTACCCCAAAAACTGCTCAGGGACCCCTTTTTCCCTTTAACCCTCCTCCATTCCCACCTCTCCGCCCTCCCTTCTCCCCAACCCCGTGTCCCAAACACAACCCCGGTGTCCGGACACTCCCTTTTCCCTTCAATTTTCTCACCAAAAAACTTCAATTTTACCCCAAAAATCCCTTAAATCGACCCCAAAAATTCCCCCAAATGTTCCCCCTCACCAACCAGCGGCCCCGGGGCCTCCCCGACACCTCCCCCGGGTTCGGCTCGTAATGGACTCGCCCGTTCCCGCCCCTCCCGTTGTTTTCCACCCCCCCCCGCGCGTTCCCCTCAGGGTGGTACGGTCCGGCTGCACTGCGCGTGCGCGGGAACCTCAGGGGAGCGGCGGGGAAAGCGGCGCCCCCTGGCGGCGGAGGTATGGGGGGGGCCTCGGGTTTTGGGGCGAAAAAAAGGGAATTTGGGATTTTTTCTGAGGGGAAAAGGGGGTTCCCGAGGTCTAAATCCAAAGTTTTTGTGGAAATTTGAGGGGAAAAGGGGCTCCCAGTGCATTCATAATTTTTTTTTTGAGGAAAAAAAAGGGAATTTGGGATTTTTCCTGAGGGGAAAAGGGGGTTCCCAACCTCTAAATCCAAGATTTTTGAGGAAATTTGAGGGGAAAAGGGGCTCCCAGTGCATTATTCGGGTTTTTTTGGGGGGAAAAAGGGGTCCCCAAGCGCTAAATGCGAAACTTTTCGGAAATTTTGAGGGGAAAAGTGGGTCCCGGTGCTTTTATAGTGGTTTTTTTTGGGGAAAAAAGGGAATTTGGGGATTTTTTTCTGAGGGGAAAATGGGTCCAGGACCTCTAAATCCAAGATTTTTGAGGAAATTTGAGGGGAAAAGGGGCTCCCAGTGCATTATTCGGTTATTTTGGGGGGGAAAAAGGGGTCCCCAAGCGCTAAATGCGAAACTTTTCGGAAATTTTGAGGGGAAAAGTGGGTCCCGGTGCTTTAATAGTGTTTTTTTTGGGGGAAAAAAGGGAATTTGGGGATTTTTTCTGAGGGGAAAAATGGGTCCGGGACCTGAAAATTCAAAATTTTTGAGGAAATTTGAGGGGAAAAGGGGCTCCCAGTGCATTCATAATTTTTTTGAGGAAAAAAAAAAAGGGAATTTGGGATTTTTTCTGAGGGGAAAAATGGGTCCGGGAGCTCAAAATTCAAAATTTTTGGGGAAAATTTGAGGGGAAAAATGAATTCCGGAGGTTTTTTTTTGTGGGAAAATTTAGGAAAAAAAAGAGAATTTCAAATTTTAAATTCCTTTTTTTGGGGAGGAATTTGAGGGGAAAAAAGCGAAAATCCCGGAACTTTTTTGAGGTGAAAAATGAGGGGAAAAAAAGGGAATTTTGGAGCCTTTTTTGGGGTGAAAATTGAGGAAAAAAGGGAATTTTGGAGCCTTTTTTGGAGTGAAAAATGAGGGGAAAAAAAGGGAATTTTGGAGCCTTTTTTGGGGTGAAAATTGAGGAAAAAAGGGAATT
Organism: Agelaius tricolor; assembly: GCF_023055355.1. Lineage (NCBI taxonomy): Eukaryota > Metazoa > Chordata > Aves > Passeriformes > Icteridae > Agelaius > Agelaius tricolor. Next base: position 172,027 of record NW_027269367.1, on the reverse strand, counting down.
TCAAATCCTGAATTTGCTTTTTTGGGGAAAATTCAGGAAAAAAGGGAATTTTGGAGCCTTTTTTGGGGTGAAAATTCAGGAAAAAAGGGAATTTCAAATCCTGAATTTCGTTTTGGGGGGAAATTTTGGGAAAAAGGGGGTCCCACAAAGGAGTTTTTGAGGGGATTTTTGGGGACTTTTCTCACTTTAATGCCATTTTTTGACTCATTTTAAACACTTTAATGCCATTTTTAATCATTTTAATGCAATTTTTGGTCATTTTAATGCCATTTTTAGTCATTTTAATGCCATTTTTGACCCTTTTAAGGCACTTTAATGTCACTTTTTGTCACTTTAATGCCATTTTTGGCCACTTTAATGCAATTTTTTGTCACTTTTGGTCACTTTAATGCCATTTTTTGTCACTTTAATTCCATTTTTTTGTCACTTTTTGTCACTTTAATGCCATTTTTGATCACATTAATTCCATTTTTTGTCACTTTCGGTCACTTTAATGCCATTTTCGATCACTTTAATGCCATTTTTGATCATTTTAATGCCATTTTTGGTCACTTTAATTCCATTTTTTGTCACTTTTGGTCACTTTAATGCCATTTTTGTCACTTTAATGCCATTTTTTCCCCATTTAAGGCACTTTCATGTAACTTTTCCTCCATTTCCTGTAACTTTGCCTCCTTGTACCCCAATTTTGGGTGGATTTCACTCAATTTTGGGTCATTTTCACTCCATTTTGGGTCATTTTCCCTCATTTTTGGGTGGATTTCTCTCATTTTTGGGTGGATTTCTCTCCATTTCGGGTCCGTTTCTCTCCTTTTTGGGTGGATTTGACTCAGTTTTGGGTCATTTTCTCTCCATTTCGGGTCATTTTCTCTCATTTTTGGGTCATTTTCTCTCCTTTTTGGGTCATTTTCTCTCATTTTTGGGTGGTTTCAGGCCGGTTTCTCTCCATTTTGGCTCCGTTTCTCTCCGTTTTGGGTCCATTTCTCTCCATTTCGGGTCCATTTCTCTCCATTTCAGGCCATTTTCTCTCCGTTTCGGGTCCGTTTCATTCAGTTTTGGGTGGATTTCTCTCTATTTTGGGTCATTTTCTCTCATTTTTAGGTCCATTTCCCTCCATTTCAGGCCGTTTTCTCTCCGTTTCGGGTCCATTTCACTCCGTTTTGGGTCATTTTCTCTCCTTTTTGCGTGGTTTCAGGTCAATTTTGGGTCCATTTCTCTCCATTTTGGGTCCATTTCTCTCCGTTTCGGGTCCATTTCTCTCATTTTTGGGTCCATTTCTCTCCATTTCAGGTCCGTTTGTCTCCATTTTGGGTCCATTTCTCTCATTTTTGGGTGGATTTCTCTCATTTTTGGGTCATTTTCTCTCCATTTTGGGTCATTTTCTCTCCGTTTCGGGTCCGTTTCTCTCCGTTTCGGGTCCATTTCACTCTGTTTTGGGTCATTTTCTCTCCATTTTGGGTCCGTTTCTCTCCGTTTTGGGTCCATTTCGGGTCCATTTCACTCCGTTTTGGGTCATTTTCTCTCCATTTTGGGTCCGTTTCTCTCCGTTTTGGGTCCATTTCAGGTCATTTTCTCTCATTTTTGGGTCATTTTCTCTCCATTTTGGGTCCATTTCTCTCCGTTTCAGGTCCGTTTCGGGTCCATTTCACTCCGTTTTGGGTCATTTTCTCTCAGTTTTGGGTGGTTTCAGGCCATTTTCTCTCCATTTCGGGTCCGTTTCTCTCCATTTCGGGTCTGTTTCTCTCCGTTTTGGGTCATTTTCTCTCATTTTTGGGTGGTTTCAGGTCAATTTTGGGCCGTTTTCTCTCATTTCGGGTCCGTTTCTCTCCATTTCGGGTCCGTTTCTCTCCGTTTCGGGTCATTTTCTCTCATTTTTGGGTGGTTTCAGGTCAATTTTGGGTCATTTTCTCTCATTTTTGGGTGGTTTCAGGTCAATTTTGGGCCGTTTTCTCTCATTTCGGGTCCGTTTCTCTCCGTTTCGGGTCTGTTTCTCTCCGTTTCGGGTCATTTTCTCTCATTTTTGGGTGGTTTCAGGTCAATTTTGGGTCATTTTCTCTCATTTTTGGGTGGTTTCAGGTCAATTTTGGGCCGTTTTCTCTCATTTCGGGTCCGTTTCACTCCGTTTTGGTGCTGACTCTCTGCCTTCTCCAGCCCCCTCAGGTTGAGCCCCAGCAGCGCCAGGTTAACCCCGTAGGTGCTGAGGCACACCAGGCACAGGTCCCCGAGGCCGAAGAGCAGAACCGCCCCGAGCCACAGCGACGCCAGCGCCGAGGCCACCGAGGTCCCCAACAGCGCCACCGCGGCCACGCGGCCATGACAGGGACCTGGGGGAGGGATGGGGTCACACTGGGGTCACACAGGGGTCACACAGGGGTCACCATGGGGTCACCGAGGTCCCCAACAGCGCCACCGCGGCCGCGCGGCCATGACAGGGACCTGGGGGAGGGATGGGGTCACCGTGGGGTCACCGTGGGGTCACACAGGGGTCACACAGGGGTTACCATGGGGGCACCAAAGGGGTCGCCAAAATGTCACCAAAGGGTCAACAAGGGGGCACCAAAATGTCACCCAAGGGGGCACCAAAGGGGTCACCAAAATGTCACCAAAATGTCACTAAAATGTCACTAAAGGGTCACTAAAATGTCATTAAAATGTCACCAAAATGTCACCAAAATGTCACCAAAATGTCGCCAAAGGGGGCACCAAGGGGTCACCAAAGGGTCACCAAAATGTCACTAAAATGTCTCTAAAATGTCTCTAAAATGTCACCAAAATGTCACTAAAATGTCACTAAAATGTCAACAAGGGGGCACTAAAATGTCACCAAAATGTCACTAAAATGTCTCTAAAATGTCACCAAAATGTCACTAAAATGTCACCAAAATGTCACCAAAATGTCACCATGGGGTGACTGAAGGGTCACCAAAATGTCACTAAAATGTTACTAAAATGTCACCAAAATGTCACTAAAATGTCACCAAAGGGTCACCAAGGGGTCACCAAAGGGGGAGCCAAGGGGGAGCCAAGGGGTCACCAAAATGTCACTAAAGGGTCACCAAAATGTCACTAAAATGTCACCAAAATGTCACTAAAATGTCACCAAAATGTCACTAAAATGTCACTAAAGGGTCACCAAAATGTCACTAAAATGTCACCAAGGGGTCACTGAGGTCCCCAGCAGCGCCACCCGCGGCCGCGCGGCCCTGACAGGGACCTGGGGGAGGGATGGGGGCACCGTGGGGGCACACTGGGGTCACCATGGGGTCACACAGGGGTCACCAAAGGGGTCACCAAAATGTCACCAAGGGGTCACCGAGAGGTCACCAGTGTCCCCACCTCATTCCCAGCACCCCCAGTGTGTCCCCAGCTCATTCCCAGTGTCCCCAGTTTGTCCCCAGTGTCCCCAAAGTGTCCCCAGTTTGTCCCTCCCAGTTCCCCCCAGTCCCTCCCAGTCCCCCCCAGTCCCTCCCAGTCCCTCCCAGTCCCCCCCAGTCCCTCCCAGTCCCTCCCAGTTTATCCCAGTCCCCCCCAGTCCCCTCCCAGTTTATCCCAGTCCCTCCCAGTCCCCCCCAATCCCCTCCCAGTCCCTCCCAATCCCCTCCCAGTCCCTCCCAGTCCCTCCCAATCCCCTCCCAATCCCCCCCAATCCCCTCCCAATCCCCTCCCAGTCCCTCCCAGTCCCCCCCAATCCCCTCCCAGTCACTCCCAATCCCCCCCAATCCCCTCCCAGTTTATCCCAATCCCCTCCCAGTCCCCCCCAGTCCCTCCCAGTTTATCCCAGTCCCTCCCAGTCCCCCCAGTGCCCCCCAGTCCCCGATTACCCAGCAGCCCCTGCAGCAGGTAGAAGAGCAGCCCGATGGCGCCGTTGGGGACGTTCAGGGCGCTGTCCCCGCCCAGCACCGGCTCCACCAGCCCCAGGCCACGCCCCCACCTGAAAAAGGGGCATGGCAACAATGGGACACGCCCCCATGCAGTTAGACACACCCCCATGCCCATATATGGTGTGCGCAGGTGGGTAAACCACGCCCATTATTCTTGTTAACCCACGCCCCCAGATTTGCTGTGATGCTTTGCTGCTCTAAGCCACGCCCACTTAGTGAAGCCACACCCAATCCCCTCCTCATGTCCATATATGGGCATAATGAGGTTAAACCACGCCCCCATACCCATTTATGGTCACTGCTAGGTTAAGCCACACCCCCATACCCATATATGGGCCTAGAGTGGCCACACCCCCATATGGCAACAAGCAGAAGCCACGCCCTTGTGCCCATATATGGAAACACCCAAGCCACACCCCCTCATACCCATAGATGGAAACACCCAAGCCACGCCCTCACACCCATAAATGGAAATACCCAAGCCACGCCCTCACGCCCATATATGGAAACACCAAGCCACGCCTTCATGCCCATATATGAAAATAGCCAAGCCACGCCCTCACACCCATATATGGAAACACCCAAACCACGCCCTCACACCCATATATGGAAACACCCAAGCCACGCCCTCACACCCTCTCCCGCCATTTTAAGCCCCGCCCCTTTCCCCTCACAACCCCGCCCCTTTCCCCTCACAAGCCCCGCCCACAGCACCCTTTAGCGGCCCGCCCTTTCCCTCACCCCATTGGCTGCCTCCTCACGCAAACCCCGCCCACACCCGTTCCCGCCCTCCCCCTCCCGTTCTTCCCGGGCCGTTCCCGGTGCTTTTACCGGGAGGAGAACACCCGGGTGCAGGACACGGATGGCCCCAGGTCGCAGGCGGCCCGGTAGGACGGGTCCTTCGCCGCCTGGTGCTCCACATGCAGCGCGTACACCGACAGCGCCGCGCCCGCCACGCACAGCACCGCCCGCAGCACCCCCGCCATCGTTCAACCCCGATTGGGCGGCGCCGCTGCCACTCCCACCTCCCCTCTCCTCTGATTGGTCGGCAGCGGTAAAGCCCCGCCTTGCTTCCGGTTTGGCGGCGGGGGATGATGGGAGGTGTAGTTCCTCGCTCTTGCGCATGCGCGGTGGCGTGACGGGGGAAGGAAAAGCGCGAATAAAAAATGGCGGGAGCGCGGCCAAGATGGCGGCCGGGAGCTGAGTGAGGGCTCGGGCTCGGCCCCGCCGCTCCGGAACCCCCCGGAGGCGCTGGGGGAAGGCCGGGGGTCGGTGAGTGAGCCCCGGAAGGGTCGCGGGGGTGGCGGGGACGGGAGGGAATTGATGGGGAGGGGTCGCGGTGACGTCACGGGGCAAGATGGCGGCGGCGGCGTGAGGGGGGGGTGAGGGAAGGGGGAGGAGGGAAATGGAGGGAGATTCCTTCAGGGAGAGAAATAAAACACTGGGAGCAAACTGGGAGCAAACTGGGAGCACTGGGGACCCCTCAGGGATCAAACTGGGAGCACTGGGAGCAAACTGGGAGCACTGGGGACCCCTCAGGGATCAAACTGGGAGCACTGGGGACCCCTCAGGGATCAAACTGGGAGCACTGGGATCAAACTGGGAGCACTGGGGACCCCTCAGGGATCAAACTGGGAGCACTGGGATCAAACTGGGAGCACCTGGAACCCCCTCATGGATCAAACTGGGAGCACTGGGAGCAAACTGGGAGCACTGGGGACCCCTCAGGGATCAAACTGGGAGCACTGGGATCAAACTCGCATTCTTCCATCCCGATTTTCCCTTCAAAATCTGAAATTCTTCTCTTTTTTTCCCTTTATTTCCTTTTTTCTTCTCCATTTCCCCCCCAAATCCTCGATTTTCCCCAAATTTCCTCATTTTCCCCCCAAATTTCCCCAATTTTCCCCATTTTTTTGCCCTTCCAAACCCCCAAACTCCCAAATTTTCCCAAATTTCCCTATTTTCCCCCAAATTTCACCAATATTCCTATTTTTCCCAATTTTCCACCCAAATTCCCCCTCCCCTTTTTGCCTTTTCCCTGCAAACCCCCACATTTTCCCCTTTTTTCCCTTTTCTCCACCAAAATTTTCCCCAATTTTTCCCCAAATTTCCCCCAATTTTTCCCCAATCTCCCCCCTAAATTCACCATTTTTTCCCCATATTTTCTCCCTAATTTTCCTCCAATTTTTCCCCAATTTCCCCTGTAAATTCCCCATTTTTTCCCTATTTTGCCCCAAATTTTCTCCCAAATTTTCCCCAAATTTCCCCCCATTTTTTCCTAATTTCCCCCCAATTTTTCCCCCAATTTTTTCCAAATTTTTCCCCAATTTTTCCCCAATTTCCCCCTAAATTCCCCATTTTTTCCCCAATTTTTCTGCCAATTTTCCCCCAATTTTCCCCCAATTTCTCCCGAATTTCCCCTGTAAATTCCCCAATTCTTCTCCCAATTTTCCCCCAAATTTTCTCTCAAATTTCCCCAATTTCCCCCCAAAATTCCCAATTTTTCCCCCAATTTTTCTCGAATTTCCCCCTAAATTCCCCATTTTTCCCAATTTCCCCCCCAAATTTTCCCCAAATTTTCTCCCAAATTTCTCCCAATTTTACCCAATTTTTCTCCCAATTTTCCCCCCAATTTTCTCTCCCAAATTTTCCCCAATTTTCCTCCTAAATTTTACCCAATTTTCCCCCCAATTTTTCCCTAATTTCCTCCCTTAATTCCCCTTTTTTCCCAATTTTTCCCCCAAATTTTCCCCAATTTTCCCCCCAAATTTTCCCCAATTTTTCCCCAATTCCCCCCCTAAATTCCCACTTTTTTCCCAATTTTTCCCCCAATTTTCCCCCCAATTTTTTCCCCAATCTCCCACCTAAATTCCCCATTTATTTCCCAATTTCTCCTCAATCTCCCCCCTAAATTCCCCTTTTTTTCCCAATTTTCCTCCCAAATTTACCCCAATTTTCCTCCCAAATTTTCCCAATTTTTCCCCCAATTTCCCCCCTAAATTCCCCATTTTTCCCCCAAAATTTCCCCAATTTTTCCCAAAATTTTCCCCCAATTTTTCCCAAAATTTCCCCCAATTTTCCCAAAATTTTCCCCAATTTCCCCCCTAAAATTCCCCTTCTTTTTCCCAATTTTTCCCCAATTTCCCCCAATTTCCCCCACCCCCCCCCAGCCCCCCATGTCCACCCCCCACCCCTCCCCCCCCTCCCCCCTCCCCCCCTCCCTCCACACCCTCTCCCTCACCCCTCCCCCCCAAATCCCCCCCCAAATCCCCCCAAAAACCCCAAACCTCCCCGGAAAAAGCCCCAAAATCCCCGGATTTCCCCCCAAACCCCCCCGAGGACGAGGAAGAGGAGGAAGAGGAGGAAGAGGATGAGGACTGGGGGGTTCCCTGGAGCGAGGAGGAGGAGGAAGGAGCCGAACCCCGCGGGGGTTGGACCCCGCGGCCCCAGGAGATTCGGGAGCTTTTCGAGGGCATCGCCCGCGCCGGGACCCTCCCCGCTCCGGAACGTTCCGTTCCCCGCGCCGCCAGCCCACCCCGGAGCCCCCCCAGCCTGCCCGAGCCCGGCGCGACACCGCCGGCAGCCCCAGCCAACCAAAACCACGAGGAAAAGTAACATTTGGGGAGAAAAACGGGGATTTTGGGGCTTTTGGGGTGGTTTTGGGGCCATTTTAGGGGGATTTGGGGGCTGTTTCAGAGGGAAAATTGAGGGTTTGGGATGGATTTAGGAAGGTTTGGGATGGATTTAGGATGGTTTGGGATGGATTTAAGAAGGTATAGGAAGGTTTAGGATGGATTTTGGGAGGGTTTGGGTTGGATTTAGGAAGGTTTGGGATGGGTTTGGGAAGGTTTGAGATGGATTTAGGATGGATTTAGGAAGGTTTAGAATGGATTTGGGATGGATTTAGGAAGGTTTGGGATGGATTTAGGATGGATTGAAGCAGGTTTGGGATGGATTTAGGAAGGTTTGGGATGGATTTAGGAAGGTTTGGGATGGATTTAGGATGGATTGAAGCAGGTTTGGGATGGATTTAGGAAGGTTTGGGATGGATTTAGGATGGATTTAGGATGGATTTAGGATGGATATAGGATGGATTTATGGAGGTTTGGGGTGGATTTGGGAAGGATTAGGATGGATTTAGGATGGATTTAGGGTGATTTAAGATGGATTTAGGATGGGTTTGGGCCGGTTTGGGGCAGGTTTGGGATGGATTTGGGGCCATTTGGGTGCTTTGGGGAAGGTTTGGGCCCCTCCCGCTCCGGAACGTTCCGTTCCCCGCGCCGCCAGCCCACCCCGGAGCCCCCCAGCCTGCCCGAGCCCGGCGCCGACACCGCCGGCAGCCCCGCGCACCAAAACCACGAGGAAAAGTAACATTTGGGGAGAAAAACGGGGATTTTGGGGCTTTTGGGGTGGTTTTGGGGCCATTTTAGGGGGATTTTGGGGCAATTTCAGAGGGAAAATTGAGGGTTGGGAATGGATTTAGGAAGGTTTGGGATGGATGTAGGAATGTTTAAGATGGATTTAGGATGGATTTTGGAAGGTTTGGGATGGATTTAGGAAGGTTTGGGTTTCATTTAGGATGGATTTAGGAAGGTTTGGGGTGGATTTGGGAAGATTTAGGATGGATTTGGGATGGATTTAGGATGGATTTTGGGGGATTTGGGGCACATTTTAGGAAGGTTTGGGGTGGATTTAGGGATGTTTAGGATGGATTTGGGTTGGATTTAGGAAGATTTAGGAAGGTTTAGGATGGATTTAGGAAGGTTTGGGATGGATTTAGGAAGGTTTGGGGTGGATTTGGGAAGGTTTGGGGTGGATTTAGGAAGGTTTAGGATGGATTTAGGGAGGTTTAGGGGTGGATTTAGGAAGGTTTGGGGTGGATTTGGGAAGGTTTAGGATGGATTTAAGCAGCTTTGGGATGGATTTTGAGGGGGATTAGGATGGATTTAGGAAGGTTTGGGATGGATTAGGAATGGATTTAGGATGGGTTTAGGAAGGTTTGGGATGGATTTGGGAAGGTTTGGGATGGATTTGGGATGGATTTAGGATGGATTTAGGAAGGTTTGAGATGGATTTAGGATGGATTTTGGGGGATTTGGGATGGATTTAAGAAGGCTTAGGATGCATTTGGGAAGGTTTAGGATGGATTAGGATGGATTTAGGATGGATTTAGGAAGGTTTAGGAAGGTTTGGGATGGGTTTGGGCCGGTTTGGGGCAGGTTTGGGATGGATTTGGGGCCATTTGGGTGCTTTGGGGAAGGTTTGGGCCCCTCCCGCTCCGGAACGTGCCGTCCCCGCGCCGCCAGCCCACCCCGGAGCCCCCCAGCCTGCCCGAGCCCGGCGCCGACACCGCCGGCAGCCCCAGCCACCAAAACCACGAGGAAAAGTAACATTTGGGGGAAAAAATTGGGGTTTTGGGGGGAAAAATCAAAAAATTTGGGATTTTTTTGGGGAAAAAAGGGGGAATTTTGGGTGGTTTTGGAGCCATTTTAGGGGGGTTTTGGGGCCGTTTCAGAGGGAAAATTGAGGGTTTGGGATGGATTTAGGATGGATTTAGGAAGGTTTGTGAGGGATTTTGGATGGATTTGGGCAGGTTTGGGATTTAGGAAGGTTTAGGAAGGTTTAGGATGGATTTTAGGATGGTTTGGGATGGATTTAGGAAGGTTTGGGATGGATTTTGGGGTGGATTTAGGAAGGTTTGGGATGGATTTAGGAAGGTTTGGGATGGATTTAGGATGGATTTTGGGGAATTTGGGGCGGATTTAGGAAGATTTAGGAAGGTTTGGGATGGATTTAGGAAGGTTTGGGATGGATTTAGGAAGGTTTGGGATGGTTTAGGATGGATTTAGGATGGATTTGGGAAGGTTTAGGATGGATTGAAGCAGGTTTGGGATGGATTTAGGAAGGTTTAGGATGGATTTAGGGGGATTTAGAGTGGGTTTAGGAAGGTTTGGGATGGATTTGGGAAGCTTTAGGATGGATTTAGGATGGATTTTGGGGGATTTGGGGCACATTTTAGGAAGGTTTGGGGTGGATTTAGGGAGGTTTACAATGGATTTAGGAATGTTTGGGATGGATTTAGGATGGTTTGGGATGGATTTTGGGGGGATTTGGGTGGATTTAGGAAGGTTTAGGATGGATTTAGGATGGATTTAGGCCGGTTTGGGGCAGGTTTGGGATGGATTTAGGATGGATTTTGGGGGATTTGAGGTGGATTTGGGAAGATTTAGGATGGATTTGGGATGGATTTAGGATGGATTTTGGGGATTTGGGGCACATTTTAGGAAGGTTTGGGGTGGATTTAGGGATGTTTAGGATGGATTTGGGTTGGATTTAGGAAGATTTAGGAAGGTTTAGGATGGATTTAGGAAGGTTTGGGATGGATTTAGGAAGGTTTGGGGTGGATTTGGGAAGGTTTGGGTGGATTTAGGAAGGTTTAGGATGGATTTAAGCAGCTTTGGGATGGATTTAGGAAGGTTTAGGAGGTTTAGGATGGGTTTGGGCCGGTTTGGGGCAGGTTTGGGATGGATTTGGGGCCATTTGGGTGCTTTGGGGAAGGTTTGGGCCCCTCCCGCTCCGGAACGTTCCGTTCCCGCGCCGCCAGCCCACCCCGGAGCCCCCCAGCCTGCCCGAGCCCGGCGCCGACACCCGCCGGCAGCCCCAGCCACCAAAACCACGAGGAAAAGTAACATTTGGGGGAAAAAATTGGGTTTTGGGGGAAAAATCAAAAAATTTGGGATTTTTTTGGGGAAAAAAGGGGGAATTTTGGGTGGTTTTGGAGCCATTTTAGGGGGGTTTTGGGGCCGTTTCAGAGGGAAAATTGAGGGTTTGGGATGGATTTAGGATGGATTTAGGAAGGTTTGTGAGGGATTTTGGATGGATTTGGGCAGGTTTGGGATTTAGGAAGGTTTAGGAAGGTTTAGGATGGATTTTAGGATGGTTTGGATGGATTTAGGAAGTTTGGGATGGATTTTGGGGTGGATTTAGGAAGGTTTGGGATGGATTTAGGAAGGTTTGGGATGGATTTAGGATGGATTTTGGGGAATTTGGGGCGGATTTAGGAAGATTTAGGAAGTTTGGGATGGATTTAGGAAGGTTGGGATGGTTTAGGATGGATTTAGGATGGATTTGGGAAGGTTTAGGATGGATTGAAGCAGGTTTGGGATGGATTTAGGAAGGTTTAGGATGGATTTAGGGGGATTTAGAGTGGGTTTAGGAAGAGGTTTGGGATGG